>NW_027069961.1:111441-342400 GCF_002906115.3 Quercus suber | reverse complement strand
TATTTTTTTTTTTTTTTTTTTTTTTTTTTTTTTTTTTTTTTTTTTTTTTGCATCACCACCAATCTTTCATAGAACGATTACTTAGAACCGTCGCTTGTTGCGCCGGCCGGTGCGCTAATCCTCCCCACAGACGACGCCAATTGTAGGGTCAATTTTTGTCGCCTAAGCCCAAAAGAGATGGGTTAAAGGCCCAACGAACCCAGAACAATGAATTTGTAGAGAGTGGGTTGAAGGTTTAGGTGCTGGCCGGCGTTTACCAAGCGTGAACACCTTTCTCTTTTATTGAAAAAATACTTAGAACAGTTTACAACTGGGGGATGCTCCTCGGCCCATGGCCGAACAGGCTTTCTCCTTTTTTCCCTTTTCTCCTTTTCTCATTTTTCTCCTTCTTCTCCTTCTTTTCCTTCTTCTCCTTCTTTTCCTTCTTCTCCCTTTCCCTTTCTTCTCCCTTTTTACATTTTGCTCTCAGTTCTTATATATCCCAATCTTCTTCCTCCTGTTGATCATCTATTGGCCTCCCTCCTGACGGCCTATCCCATCAAAGGTCATATTCGTGCTCAAGTGGTTCACCCTGATCGATGTCGCCCTGGCAAGGGGTTACATCCCCATTAATGCGGCCAGAAGGGTTAGGTGAACGTATTCAATGCCGAGGTGACGGTTCGCCTAGAGCTTGCCCTCCCCCGCACCGAGTTCTCGGACGACCGAGGATAGGGTCATCCTCGGACACATCACGCGTCCTCGGCGTGGGCCATCTGGGCCTGAGTTGAAGCGGGCCTTGGATATTCGATATTTTGGCCCCACAAAACCAAATTTGATGGATTGCCAAAATAAAATTTTCAAAATTGATAGACCATAAAGAAAATACCCCACTCTCTAATTGGTTTCATTTTCAAATTTATTGATTCATGTCTTATATTTACTGAAGGGTCACATTAGTTACAGGCAGGAACGAATCAAAATGAAAAATTTCAGACTCAAAGAATAAAAATAAAAATAATCAGAGTCTATCAAAAAAGAAAAAAAAGTTACTCTTAAATCTTAATTAATAAAAATCTAATAAGAACAACCAATGACGTAGCCGTGTGGGCCTGTGGCTTTTGGAAAGAGCAAGGAACCTGGAAGATGCTTCACAAAAAGCACTAGATTAACAAGGAATCGAATTCCAGACCTCAGATCACAAGTAAAGTCGTTCATTTCGAGGCCCCACACAACCAACCCAGTACGGAAACCTCTTTTTTTTTTTTTTTTTTTTCTTTTTTCTTTCAGCAAAAGGAAGCCTTTTTCTTTACTCACAAAACAAACAAACAAACAAACAAAATATATAAAAAATGCTAAAAATAAAGATTTTTTTACCTAAAAAAATTTATTAATGTAATGAGTGATTATTGGTAAATAAAAATGTGATGTTATTAGTAGACTCAAATAAAAACTAATAAAAAGCTCGCTACAATATTCATTTATAAAAATATTATAAAATAATTTATGTCGATGGCATTACTCAAACATAATAAGCTAACATATCCGAAATTTGTGCTACTACAGTTCTATAAAAAAAAATTTGTGCTACTACCAATTAAGTTTTAACGCATTTTAATACTTACTAATTTGATATTTAAATTTAACTTGGTTTCTAAGATAGTTGAAAAAAAAAACATGTTTAGAAACTAAGTTGATTTTAAGTACCAAATTTTAAATTTTAAATTTCTCTTGAACTTTTTTTTTTTTTTAAAAGAGTACGAATTGAATTATATGCTCACGCAAAGACTTTTGTTGTTGGTCGGTCCATTGGTCTTCTCGCTCTCTCGCTCACATACACTGATACATATACAAACTCGCGCTCTCTCTCTCTCTCTCAAACACAAACAAAGATTACTGACAAAAAGCCTGAGTGAAAGAAAGAAAAACAACGATGATGGCAAGTTCTACCTAGACTTGTTGATTCTATATAACTCTAGTTTATGGTCATTCTTATTATCTTGTTTTGTCTTATTTCTCTTCTCTTCTACTTCACAACTTCGAGTCCACAGCAGCAGCAGCACACAATGCCAGACGGTGGAGACGATCGTCCTACCGCCGGTACTACGGAGTTTGGTGCTACCATCGCCACATCCTCTTTGGGTGTCTCTGACTCTGGGGTTCATGTTGATCATGATGATGGAGTGGAACCAGGTTCAGCAACTCATGTGACTGATAAAGATCCTAGAAAGATTGCCAGAAAGTACGTTCCTTTTCATCTTTATGCTTCATTTCTCATCTGGGTTTTCATTTTTATTTTTGCCAGAAACTTCGTCTTTGAAAAGTTGGTTTTTTTTTTTTTTTTGGTTTACATTGGTTTTTGTGAGTGTGACTTTTTCTCTGTTTGGCTGCTGGGAAAGTTGAGGAAAATTTATGTCGAAAGGGTTCTATGCTTTTGAATTCTATATCGTTTTCGGAGGATTATAATGCTTGATTGACATGGGCTAAAATAGTGGCGCCACACTTAGTTCTTTGAGTTCTCAAACTTTCTGGGTACTCTCTGAAACATAAATTTTGTGTTCTTGCTCTACAATTTTTCATAGAAACTGGGCAAGTAACGAAATGCTGGGGTTTATGCTTTTCTTAAGGTTTTGTTTTCAGAACACATAAGCACAGCTTAAGCAAGCCAATTGTGTTTGGCTTTGCTGGTTTAAATTGTACTGCAAAATTTCTTTTTTCTTCAGAAGATAGGAGGAGCTTATTGTTGGTTATGTTGTTTTGTGATTATGTTTTCTGAAGGTACCAGTTAGAGCTATGCAAGAAAGCTTTGGAGGAGAATATAATTGTTTATTTGGGGACAGGTTGTGGGAAGACCCACATTGCGGTACTGCTTATACACGAGCTGGGCCACTTGATAAAGAAGCCCCAGAAGAACATATGCGTCTTTCTTGCCCCTACGGTGGCTCTGGTTCAGCAGGTAAGCTACTATCTATTTATGTTGGTTTTATAATTCAAAGTTCAGTTTTGGGTTGTATTGAAGTTTGAGACAATCTTTGTAGTTTATATGGCTAGTACATTGCACAATAATGTACTTGTTTGCTCCTTGGCTTGGTTTTTAGTGCTTATGTATGCAATTTCTCATTTCTAATCTAGAGTTTAAGAAGGGCCTTTTTGATTCTATGTGCATTCACCTTGGAAGGGAGTTATGCATTTTATAAATAGAATAATTTTTGATAGGTAAAAAAAATTTATTGAGACGAGACTGCCTCGTGAAAATAGTCACGAAGTAGCCTTCATAATTACAATTGGAAAAATATTTACATATGGATTGACCTTATGAAGAAATGAATAGAGTTACTATTTGTGAGACTCAATGCAAAAGACCACTCATAAAGAGAGCTAATGAAAGATACTTGCAATTGAATTGACGTGCACTCCATATCTTCAAAAGTGGGCTGATTTCTTTCCTTCCGTATAGTCCACGTCAAAGATAAGGGTGTAAGGTTCTAGATATCTGAATTAGGTCCCCTACTCTACCACCCACATAATCAATCAAAAATCTTCTTTGGTAATACCTACCAAACCCCAAACATCCTGAATATCAAACTCCATAACTCAAAGGCCACATTACAATAAATCTCAAGGTGGTCCACGGTCTCCCTGCTACAATGGCACCTACAACACTAACTCACCATCGAGTAACTCCTCTTGATGAGTTTCTCACGGGTAAGAATGTTCTCCCAATTTGCCATCCACACAAAAAAAGAAACTATCCTATGAACATCGTTACACCTTACTGTGAACTCATGGTTATACTGTGAACTCATTACTCCTTGATATATATTAACAAATTCAAAATAAGGCTAGACTACCAGAAAATACGTAAGTGTCAATTGGTATCTCATTACCTTTGAGGTCATATTGACCATATTTTACTAGTTCGTATAGTAGCACACAGGTGAAGATTGCCAGCAAGGTTTCTCTTAGAATCTATACATAAAAACAGAGAGTTTTCAGCAATTAGTATATTTATGCATATTATGGTTTTGACCAAATTATCTATTCTTCATTAGTTATTTTGCCCACAAACTATGAAATGTCCACGTTGTTTCTTCTTCTCATATGTTACATGCATGAATCAGGATAGGCAGTAGTCCCATTTAAAATCCAGTGAATTCCGTTAAGTGTTCAACCAACTTCATTAGCACTTTAGTAGGTAGTAGGGCTCAAATAAAGCATTAAGATCAACATTCTATTTATTTGAGCTAGATTGCACTTGACTATCAGCATCTGAGTAATAAGGATTGAGCATCCAATAGATATCTAATCATACCATTTCATTCCACAATCATTGAGTCCATTAATTTTCACTTTTTCTTGACATGTTTGGTTGAATTTTATAATAATGTACTTGTTTATTTGATTGTTATACCTGCTGTGTAGACTGTTCTTATCTTGTAATTATCCATGTACAGAGGTTTTTATTGCTAACTTTCCCTGTTTTATGGCTAAATTCAGTTGATGTACAAGGCACGGTCAAGTTTATTTAAAAGATCTTTTTTTATTTGCTAGTTGTACTTGGTAACTATTTATTATTATAATGTAAAGCATAAATGCAGTTGCTTCCATTCTGTTGTCACATGATTTTAATCGGTGCTTTTATTTTATTATTATTTTTTCTGTCTTAGCAAGCCAAGGTTATAGAAGATTCTATTGATTTCAAGGTTGGGGTCTATTGTGGGAGCACTAAGCAGTTGAAAAGCCATGAAGACTGGGATAAAGAAATTGAACAGTATGAGGTAGTTATACTAAACTGATCTAAAATTTATCACCCAAATTCATTCTGCACATGGATGTATTCATCCTTCTGATAATTGCGAAGTTATTGTTGCATATAATGTCGCCCTCTCATAGATCAAGTGTTATGAGATCAACATATGACAAGAATTTTTCTTAATTCCCTTTTATTAAGTTCAACAATTGAAAACGGGAAGTTACTTATCCCATGGCTGCTTCATTGTCCTTGAAATGTTTCTGTTTATGCCATTTGTTTTCTGCAGATTCTAGTTATGACGCCTCAAATACTTCTGCGTAACTTGTCTCATTGCTTTATCAAGATGGAGTTAATTGTACTTTTGATATTTGACGAGTGCCATCATGCTCAAGTCAAAAGCAGCCATGCTTATGCGCAAATCATGAAAGTAAGAGACTCTTGCTCACACTTACAGCTAACATGCCTCACAAGTTCCCACATGCTTCTTTCTGGTCAGTAGTTTGATATAATTTTTTTAACGCAAATTATCTTGATCATGTTCTAGGTCTTCTATAAAACTGATGTCGGAAAACTCCCCCGTATATTTGGCATGACTGCATCTCCAGTTGTGGGAAAAGGTAATTTGATGTTATGTTTTTGTTTGAAATTCGGAAATCAGACCCCAAGAAAATTATCTGAACATACCCGTTCTTTCATCATGATTTACAACTTGTTTGGTATATTATTTCTGATACTTAATGTTTGACTTGGAGGAGTCTAGACAAAATGAACTGGGAAAGAGTAGTAGTCAGTGGCGGAGCAACGTGTAAGGCCCAAAATTCTGAAATTTTTTATAATATATACTAAAGATATATAAGTTTATGAAGTTTGGCACCTCATAAAGAAGAGCCCCCTCCACACCCCCCCACCCCCCACTCCCAAAAAAAAAAAAAAAAAAAGTCTAGCAAAATTTTCATTTTAAGTTTTGGATCATTCTTGGTTTTAAGGAGTTATTGATTTTATTAAAATTCCCATTTGGCTACACACATTTTTCATTTAATAATTTTCTTTTATTTATTAAAATAAAAGCCAAATTGAAAATTTTAACATCTTTCTTACTTATCAAAAAAAAGAAGAAATTTTAACTTTACAGGTGATAGACTGATATTGCTTGAAGAAATAGGGGGGATTATTTAAAACAAAAAAAAAAAAAAATTATAATAATGGTGATTTTTTCAGTAATCTGATTGGTAATAGACAACCTTTGTTTATTCATTTATAGTTTAAAAGGATGATAATGTATCAGTGATAGGTACTGCATATTGATGCTTTGTTAGTTTGATTATTAGATACATGCTACAAAAATTTGTTGGTACTCTCCTTTTAGATGATAAAACATTGGAGTTTTTAAGATTTCTTGAACTAGTAATTTTGTTGTTTTTTGAACAAAATGTTGTAATCTTTCCTTTGCTTTGTTGTAGTAATTCTGATTTAAACGCTAAAGTGAATCATAAAAGTAATTTTGATAAAGAGTAGCACTGACGTTATTTGGTGAGTCCCCTAGTCTTGGACTTTATCTAGTTTTTTTTGGGAGCAATATATGAAAAAAATTAAACGTTATAGTAGGTTGAACATGTGAGCTAGACTGCTGATAAAGTCTTGAGGGGATTGTGCCAGAAGCCTAAGATTGATTCTGCTTTAATTGGATTTGAAGTGTGTAGGGGGTGGGAGTGGGCTAGTGAGAGGATCCCCTTTTTGTGTAGCCTGTTTTATACCTTCTGGTGAAAAGAAGAAATAGAAAAAAAAATTGGGCTGTTAAATTTTTTAAGAATTCTAATGAGGGATTTAGCCTTGCACCTGCAATGATCAAGGTATATTATGATCTTGATTCTCTTGTAATATACCTTATTGGAGATCCTTGTGTTTCTGCCTAATGATAGTTCTTGAGACACTGTTCTGGTTATGTAGTTCATGTCTAGGTTGTCAATAACTCACCCCACTTCATTATACCTTAATCTCTGCATGTATGTGTTACTCTTTCAGGTGCTTCTGATCCAGTAAATTTACGAAAAAGCATCAATAGTCTTGAAAGTTTACTTCATGCAAAGGTGGGCTATAGAACTGTTGATTTGAGCTATAATATGGGTTGATACGATCCTTCACACTCCTTTCTACTATTGATGATGGTATAATTAACATTTTTAACTAGATTACTTAAGACAACTTATAAAATTTCACAAGATTTGCTTGTGCCCCTAGAGTCAGTACCTTACAAAGAGCTGTTTTACATGTT
Source organism: Quercus suber (assembly GCF_002906115.3). Lineage (NCBI taxonomy): Eukaryota > Viridiplantae > Streptophyta > Magnoliopsida > Fagales > Fagaceae > Quercus > Quercus suber. The sequence continues at coordinate 335,399 of NW_027069961.1, read as the reverse complement.
AAAGTATTCTTATCCTTTTAATATACATAACCAACCAGTGTTCTTGGAACTCCCTCTTCTGTTTTAATTAAATATAATTTTACTTGTATATATAATATTAAAAAAAAAAAAAAAAGTTCCATGGTGGCATGTGGTGATCTTGATTAGTGCTCTCTGTTCCCTCACTTAAGTGCCTGTAACTCTTTTTTTTTTTTTTTTTTTTTTTTTTTTTTTTTTGGGGGTGGGGGGGGGGGGAAGGGGTGTGCGGTGAGGAGGGTTTGTATGCTACTTTATTTTCATTGATGCTCTCCATGGCCTTTGGTGCTGTTTGCCTGGATCAAGCAGGACATGGTTTGGCCTAGGCATTCCAAAATCCAAACCACAATAAGGTTAATGGAATTCATAAGCCATCTTCATATGGGAACCTAAGAAGAGCTCACAAGGCTGTTCTTAGTTGTGTTTATGTTTGACCCTAAGTGTACTTGGTCTGCATGTGTATATATCTGACCTACAAATTGTCTCTGCCATTTATGCAGCAGAGAATAGGTATGATTTGTATCTTTAAACTACAGTTTGCACTGAGGTCTGATACTGCAACATTTGTTTGATTAAAGTTTTCACTTCATTTAGTTTTCCACGTTGTTTTGTAGGTTTATTCTGTTGTAGATAACGAAGAATTGGATACTTTTGTGGCATCTCCTGTACTTAAAGTATATGATTATGGTCCCGTTGCAAATGGCACATCTAGCTACTATGTCACACACTGTAGTAAACTTGAGGAGATGAAACACCAGGTATATTGTTGTGGCATTTATTTTGGTGGTAACTTTGTTTTCCTCCATCTAGGTTTCACTTGTTGCTATTTCTCTGTGATTTGAGCAGTGCATATCAACGCTTAAAAGGAATGATCACAAAAGTCTGCTGAACGCAAAAAAACTACTAAGCAGAAATCATGATAATATGATATTCTGTTTGGAAAATCTTGGCCTTTGGGGAGCCTTACAAGTAAGACATTGTAGCATCCAACCAATGTTTTTGGTTCTTCAAAATATTTTTCTTATTTGTTTTTTTTACCCCTTGGTTTTGTGCTGTTTTCCTTCAGAAATACTAATGTGTTTGTTGGTTTAAATTTGTCTAACTTTTTTCCATGTATCGCTTTTGTCAATGTTGCACAAACTTCTGTGGTTTTTATCTTCTGCTGATCTCAACTAATGTTGATGCAATCATCTCTAGAACATACTTATATCCAAACATCTCTGAACTTTTCTGGAAATACAACTGCATCTTAGAAGATTTCTTGAATGTGTGCTCATTATTGTGGAAAAAGAGTTGGGGTGGGTGTATGAGGGAGGTTAGATGTAGGTTTTATGGAGATTATTGATAGATAGAGAGAAGGGCGTGGCGTGTAACTGGAGTGGGTTTGGCTCCCTTATAATTTGTGTTTGAATTTTTGAATGTTTTTCTGTAGACCCATATATGCCTGAATGACTCATAATGCAACTAAATATCACAAACTTTGAGAATAATAGAAGAGTGATGAAACTGGCCTTTTCCCTTCAAATACAGTGCAAAGTTTACTGGCTCTGATATTTTGAGCCATGGTGTTTCAACATGTTGTCATTATGGAGAAGTTCTGTTTGTTGGGTCATTCTCTTTTGCTGGCTGCCAAGTACAAATGTAATTATTATAATATTTTGTTATTCACTTTTGAGAGAACTGTTCTTGTGGAGTTTATTAAAATTTTTATGTAGAAAAACTAAAACTAATTTGAAAGTTATAGCTTGCAATGCTACTTGGAAGCACTATTAATTAGATGAAGACTATGAGACATCTTGCTTATTACTGGATATTAGTGTCAATGACTGGTGAAAGTTCTGGGGACGGTGCAGGTGGAGTAATATGGTTGATAATGTGGGATTTTTTGTTAAGTTAAATGATTTTTGCTTTTAATATTTTTGAAAAACCATATTTGTGTATTTTGGTGGATATCAAGTCAAATTCCGTTATATATTGTTATCGTTATAAAGCTCTCACAAAGGGAGGCATCCATTCTTTTCCTTGGAGAAGCATTTGGAAGGTGAAAGTTCTTAGTAGAGGCTTTTTTTACATGGACTGCCACTTTGGGAAAGATCCTTACTTTGGATAATTTGAGAAAGAAGAATATTTGTGTTGTCAATTGGTGTTGTTTGTGCAAGAATAGTTGGAAATCTGGGGTTCATCAGCTTATCCATTGCACCTATGCTTGAAGGTTATGGAATTTCATCTTATGTTTGTTTGGGGTTTCTTGGGTGATGCCAAAGCATGTGGCAGAGTTGTTGGGGCAATCCCACTGTGTCTCATGTGGACCTTGGAGAGAGTAAAATCAACCCACCTTTGAGGCGGAGGAACACTCAATATTGGATTTGCAGTGTTTGTTTTTTGTATGATTGGATGGCTGTGATGAGTGTTCATTTCTTCTCTTCTAGTCTCTTGTAGAGTCTTTAGATTTATATACTTTCTGTTGATTCTTGCCTTTCCTTTGTACATGAAGGCTAGCATGGTTTTTATTTTTTTTGTTCTTTTCAATAAAATTTTTAATTATTAAAAAAAAAGGATGGTGGATATTAAGTTGCTTTTAGGAAGTGCCTTTGGCTGTCCTGACTTGTGTTTTATTTTTGTTTACTTTTTGGGTGGGCTGGGGGGGGGGGGGCAGCTGGGAGTGGAATGTGATGAAGTAGTGGAATCCTCAGCTAATTTGAATTATAATTAAGGATGAGAATGGCTTTGCATGTTGTTAGACACCATTCATCTTGTCTATACCAGATGAAACCTTTTCTCATATGATGTGATAGACTAACATGATATGTGCATTTAGTGTTGCCTTAACAGTTAGGAACCTTTCTGTTCAATAACTATGGTGTGCAAACTGCATATTCTTGGTGTTCAAGTGAAAGTAGAGATGCTTGTTAATTCCAGTAGCCGTAATTATGTGTTCTTCAATTGGAGGTTGCTTGCATGCTTGTAATTTTCTATCTTGTTTTGTTTTCCCCTTTTCAAGGCTAGTCGCATTCTTTTGACTGGTGATCACTCTGAACGGAACGAATTAATAGAGGTGGAAGATGACTCTGTATGTAAAAGATATCTAGCTCAGGCTGCCGAAGTCTTTAATTCCGATTTAATGAAAGGTATTAGAATGTGTTTAGAAATATTTTGGTTGCAGCCAATAATATCTTCCTGGCAGTATCTCTATTCAAATGATCATAACTTAGTGTATCAACAAAGTTGTGTGCTTTAAATATTTGAAATAAGAAAACATTTAATCTATGATTACTATAATTATTTACTCTTATAGTTAATAAGTATTTATATTTTTATCTGTAGATGGCATTGCATCTGATCTGTCGTGTGTCGAGATCTTAAAAGAGCCATATTTCTCAAGAAAACTTTTATGCCTTATTGGAATTCTTTCATCCATCAGGTTGGTACTAAAAATCTGTGTGTGCGTGTGTAAGTGCTGATAAACTGTTTTTTGTGCCTTCTATGACAAATATGTCTTTTGACTATTTGACTATTAGTACTTATGAAAAAAGACTAATAGATTAGAATAGATGACTCGCTATAACAATCTCTTAAGGAATGGTTTTTTGTGTTTGTCACAGTTCACCTGTAACACCTCTTACTCATTCCATGTACTCCCTCTTAAACTTCAAAATAAGGGAGTGACTCTTTCCATTCTCTCTATTAAAAGTCCCAAACAAAGAAATATAAGGAATATTCCAAAATAATTCCTTTCATTTCATTCCTTCCCCTCCTCCCAAATGGAGTGTAAGTGGAGATGTGCCTTAAATATTCTATTCAACTGAACTCAATTAAGCCTTAATCCAAACTAAATTGCAGCTGCTCCATTGATCCCTTTCCAACTAATTGGGTTGTTTAGAGCACTCACATCAGCTCTTCTAAAATACAAAAGTGCACAATTTTACATATTTTACCTTAAAAATCACCCGCATCAGCTCTTCTAAAATTGTGCAAATTTCCAAAAAAGCTACAGTAACCATGTAAAGATACATGGTTACTGTTCACTTGTGAAATAAAGAAAGAAAAGAAAAAGAAGGAAGCAAGTAACAAAATGGAATAGAAAGAAAAGTGCCACAACCTATTTTTGTAGTTTCTGGAACTGTTTTAAAAAAATACTGCTTTGGAGTTTTCTAAAAATGTTCTATATAGTGTTTTTTGAGTAGCTATTTTTTAAGAACTGAAAGCAGAAATTACCCAACCAAATGCCTTGATCAAACTTCTTTTTTTTTTTTGTTTTTTTTTTTTGTTTCTTATTTATTTATTCAATTTTGAACAAGTGCAAACAATCATGCCCATACATGTATGAGTGTGTTTGTAGGCAATTATTCTGATAAAGCTTGTTTCCTTTTCTCAGGTTACAACCAAATAGGAAATGTATAATATTTGTTAATAGGGTTGTTACAGCGAGATCTTTGTCGTTAATATTACAGAAGCTTAAGATATTAGCATCTTGGAAGTGTGATTTTCTTGTGGGAGTCCACGCTGGATTAAAAAGTATGTCCCGGAAGACAATGAACATTATACTTGAGAGATTTCGATCGGGAGAGGTAATGCTTAATGTTTTAAAGGTTCTATCATTGGTTTCTTTTCTTTGATGGCATCTAAAAAATAATCAAACTGTACTTAACTTTTCTTAATACATTCTAAGATGCATTAGACAATACGTTTATCCCTTGTATGTGCACATGAGGGACAAACATGACACTGGGTGCACCAATGTCTGACATGACAACGGGGGTCTTGGTATGAGACTTGTTTGACTTGCTTATTATTGGACATGTATTTATTGGAGATGCCAGACAAAGGAATAGTGCAGCTTATTGGAAATTACTATAAGCTGTTACAAGAACAATGTTGTCCATGTCTCTATGAAAATTGTTACTTTGTGTGGTATCAAGTAACAAACAATGAGCAAAGTTTCAGACTAAACTGTTTGAGGATCTTTATTGTAGAAATTGTTATCTAGTGCGATCCATCACATAATTGTTTACGTTATTAAGCAATTAACAGATGATATAGGATAGGTTTAGATAGTCCATTTGATGAGGATGAGGTGTTTGGGGTGATTAGTGATTTTAAGGGTGATAAGGCTCTTGGCCCAGATGGATTTTCTATGACATTTTTTCAGTTTTGCTGGTGTATTTTGAAGGCTGAAATTATGGTAGTGTTTCAAAATTTTCATACTCAGGCTGCATTTGAGAAGAGTCTTAATGCATCTTTCCTTACTCTTATTCTCAAAAAGTTGGATGCTGTGGAGATCAAGGATTTTCGACCTATTAGCTTAGTTGGTGGCATTTATAAGATTATTTCTAAGGTGTTGGCCAATCGTCTTAGAAGGGTGGCACGTGGGTTTATTTCAGATTCTCAGAATGCATTTGTGAAAGGTAGACAGATATTGGACTCTTTTTTAATTGCTTCAAAATGTATTGATAGTAGATTGAAGTCAGGTGTTCCAGGAGTGTTGTGTAAGTTGGATGTGGAGAAGGCATATGACCATGTGAGTTGGGGTTTTTTAATGTATATGCTTCAGCGCTGTGGGTTTTCAGAGAAATGGAGAAAATGGATAATGTATTGCATCTCTACTGTTAAATTTTCCATTCTGATCAATGGTAGTCCTTCTGATTTTTTTGGTAGTTCTAGGGGGATTTGGCAAGGGGACCCCTTGTCTCCATTGCTATTTGATATTGTTATGGAGGGTTTGAGTCGTATGTTGGATGTGGCTGCTACTACTAGCCAGTTCTCAGGCTTCTCTGTAGGTAATATGGCTGGTAACTCGGTGATAGTATCTCATCTTTTATTTGCTGACGACACTTTTATTTTTTGTGATGCTGATCCTGCACAAATAGCTAGTTTGAGAGCAATTCTGGCTAGGTTTGAGGAGGTCTCAGGTTTAAGGATTAACTTGGGGAAATCTGAGTTGGTTCCTATAGGGGTGGTGCATGGATGTTCTGGTGGGGATGTTGGGTTGTAGGTAAGCCTCTCTTCCATTGACATATTTGGGGCTACCGTTAGGAGCTAAATTTAAGGAGTTGTCAATTTGGAATCCTATTTTGGAGAAGATGGAAAGGAGATTAGCAAGGTGGAAGAGGTTGTATTTATCTAAGGGGGGTAAGGTAACTCTTATTAAAAGTACTCTTTCCTCCTTACCTACATACTTCCTTTCCCTTCTGCCTTTACCTGGGAAGGTGGTAAATCGTATGGAGAAGCTACAACGAGATTTTCTGTTGAGTGGTATTAATGGTGACTCTAAATTACATTTAGCCAGTTGGGATCAGGTTTGTAAGCCGCTGCAGGTTGGAGGGTTGGGTATTGGACGATTGAGGAGTTCTAATTTTGTGTTGTTAGGAAAATGGTTATGGAGGTATGGCATAGAGACCGATGCTCTATGGAGGAGGGTTATTGAGGTGAAATATGGGAATGATTGGGGTGGTTGGTGCACGAAAAAGGTGACCAGTGCTTATGGTGTTAGTTTGTGGAGACATATTAGGAGTGCTTGGATGAGTTTTTCTAACTACTTCTGTATGATGTGGGGGATGGTACTAGAGTGAAGTTTTGGAAGCATGTGTGGTGTGGAGATCGTACTCTACAAGAGGCTTTTCCGGAATTTTATTGTATTAGTAGAACAAAGGATTCTTCAATAGTGGAGGTTATGTGTTGGTTTGGTGGGAGGATTCATTGGGATGCTAAATTTCGTCGTTCTCCACAAGATTGGGAACAAGAATCCTTTGATCTATTTATGGATATGGTCTACTCTTCGACGGTATGAGGATTGGGTCCGGATCGGGTGTGTTGGAAGCCAGCAAGGAGTAGAGGTTTTGAGGTTAGAGGATTCTATCTTTCTTTCTACCCTCCTACCATCTTCTCCTTCCCTTGGAAGATAATTTGGAAATCGAAGGTTTCTCCAAGGGTAGCTTTCTTTTCATGGTCTACTTCCTTAGGTAAGATTTTAACAACAGATAACCTTCGTAAACGACGTGTGCTAGTTCTTGATTGGTGCTATATGTGTAAGAAGTGTGGGGAGTCAATGGATCATCTTCTTCTTCATTGCCCCATTGCTTGTGAGTTGTGGTCGTTGGTGTTTTGTTTGTTTGGAATTAATTGGGTAATGCCTCAAAAGGTTATTGAGTTGTTTGAGTCTTGGCAGGGTAAGTTTGGTCGACATAGAAATATTGAGTTGTGGAGAATTGTGCCTCATTGCTTGTTATGGTATATTTGGTGCGAAAGGAATGCTAGAAGCTTTGAGGGATGTGAACGCTCTATGTTAGAGATTAAGTTTTTTTTTTTTTACACACTCCTCGATTGGAGTGTGGTCTTTTGTCATTTTTCTTGTTCTTCCCTTCCTGTTTTACTTGATCGTTGTAATCTTGGTTATTGATTTATGCCCCCATAGTACATTCCCAATGTAATTGGGTTGGCTGTTTTTCGTTCTTTAATAAAATTTTCGTTACTTATAAAAAAAAAGAAGATATAGGATAGGTTTAGGAGCTGTTCCTTTGGGCGCTTATCTCTTATTAGAGAATTCTTCATATTTCAGTAACACTTTTCAAATATTTCTCGAATTACTATGACCCAAAAACTTGCCACAAGAAAACCTTCCAATAATGACCAAATTCCCTTCCGATTGTATTGACATTAATCATTTTCATATCTTGACTGTTGGTCATTTATGCACAAATGAGTATTGCTAGAAAGGGAAAAATTGTATTGTTCTAGAAAAACATAGGTGAGGTGTCCCTATTCTAGACTCTTCTAGAAGATACTTTTGGTGAGGTGTCCCTACAAGCTTTATTATCAGAATATTCTTTGTAATATTTTATAAATCTTCTTCTATATACATGTGGAATGAATTAAGGGAGGGCTGTATATAGAAAACAGCTCCTCACTTCTCATGTTCTCTTCTTATTTACATCTTCCTTTTCATTAACAAGTATATAATGGGTGGAAAATACCTGCTAATATAAAATAGCAATGCACTCAAATATTCCTTTCCAATCTAATAAGCATAACATTGAAAAAGGCTTGGTGATGGTGATGATCATTGAGAGCCTTTTTTGCAATATGTTGACTCTGTTAACAGTATCCAATCCAACAGCTTAAGTCAGTAAGTGGTGAGGACTAACAAGACACACCAATAAGCAACATACCCAATGGGATTCCTTCACACCCTTTTTCTTGTCCGTGTCTTACAGAATTAATCTAAGACAAATGGGCTTGACGATCCAAATGAAACAAAGACCAATGGGCCTGGCACTAGGGGCAACAACAAACAAACCAAGCTCTAATACAACATTAGAGCATCCAACCCAAAAGGCCTAAGCTGATGGGCAATGAAAAAATTACAATATTGTGTCACTCACCCTCATGTGTGGGTCCACACTTCTCAATTAGTTGACAAATTACCACTTATCGTAATGGCTTAAATGATGGTGAATCACTTAACCATTATTCTAGTACTCCTCACATATGGAACTAGACTCCCCCTCAATGAGTGGGGTCCAACTTGTGGAATTTTGAACTTAAAATGTGAGGAAGAGTGGAAACAAGATCCCCTGCTTAAATCATGTAAGCTGATGGAAAATGATGAATTTAATCAATTAACTATTATTCTAATAAACTCTCTGGAGATTGAGGCTAATCATTAATTTCTACTGGTGTTGGTTTGGCAGTTAAATCTATTGATTGCTACTAAAGTTGGTGAAGAAGGACTTGATATTCAGACATGTTGTCTTGTGATACGGTTTGATCTTCCAGAAACTGTTTCTAGCTTCATACAATCAAGAGGTCGTGCACGAATGCCTCAGTCTGAATATGTGTTCTTGGTGGACAGGTGTCTTTTTAAAGCATGCATTGTATGTAAGTCCATCCATTGGTTCATTTTCTTTTTCTGAATAAAACTAACTACCATTTATGTTATTGTTTCAGGGGCAACCAGAAGGAGCTAGATGTGATAAATGATTTTCAAAAAGATGAAGATCGAATGAACATGGAAATTGCTAATCGAACATCAAATGAAACCTTTATTGGTTCTGAAGAAAAAATTTATAAAGTTGATTCATCTGGTGCTTCTATCAGCTCTGGATATAGCATCTCATTACTCCATGAATATTGTTCAAAACTCCCCTGTGATGAGTATGCCCTTTTACTAATTATGATCATTGTTTCACTTGAAAATTATGAGTTTAATCACTTAAAAACTTTGTGAACTTCGTATAACTGATCATATCTATATTTTGAGATGTATTGTATGGTTTCTTTTCTTGGCAGGTTTTTTGACCCCAAGCCAGTATTCTTTTATTTTGATGACTTAGGAGGTACCATCTGCCACATAAATTTACCTCCCAATGCTCCACTACTTGAAGTTGTTGGTACACCACAATCTTCACTTGAAGCAGCTAAAAAAGATGCCTGTCTGAAAGCAATTGAATTGTTACATAAAAAGGGTGCCTTGAATGACTATCTCCTGGTTGGGCATGATGATGTAGATGTAGACGGCTTGGGGCTGGATTCTTCTGACTCAGATAGCGGTGAAGGTTGAAGCATTGAGCCAAAGCAATTTTGCTTATTAATGTTTCTTCTCTTCTTTTTGTCATTATGTCATATCAATTGTCTTTGATTTTGCATGTTGTCAGGTGAGGGTTCACGAGGTGAACTACATGAGATGCTAGTTCCTGCTGTGCTAAAAGAACCGTGGACTAACTTGGAGAATCCTGTCCATTTTTACTCTTACTACATAGAATTTATTCCTCATCCTGAGGATAGGGACTACAAAAAATTTGGTCTATTTCTCAAAGCAGCCCTGCCTGAAGAGGCCGAGAGAATGGAACTTGATCTTCATCTGGCTCGTGGTAGATCTGTGATGACCAAGTTTGTGCCATCGGGAGTTGCAGAATTTGATAAAGATGAGGTAGATGGTATTTGTTGGACAAAAGTTTATGATGGTAAACTAATTTTCTGACATTTTCCGATTTATATTTTTACAGATTGTGCTGGCACAGAATTTTCAAGAAATGTACCTCAAGGTCATCCTTGACCGATTAAAATTTGTTCCTGAATCTGTTTCCTTGGGAAAGAGCAATACTTGTGAATTGAGTTCATTGACCTTCTACCTGTTGCTTCCAGTAATTTTGCATGATAGTGATAAAAAAATTACTGTAGATTGGAAGATTATTAGAAGATGTTTATCATCCCCTGTTTTTAGGACCCTAGAAGATGCCATGGAAAAGGAAAATTTTCCTTTGGGTAATAATTTGCTACTTGCCAATGGTTGCAGAAGCATAAGTGAGGTTAAGGACAGTTTAGTGTATGCTCCTCCATACAAACAGGGTTTTTTCTTCATCACTGGCATAGTTGATGGAAAGAACGGATACAGCCCTCATTCAGAAACTTCAAGCTATGCAGAGCACTTGTATGAGAAGTATGCAACTAGGCTTCTTGACACTTCGTTGACTATTTATACCATTTTGGATTGCTTTTGAAAGTTGAAACACATTTTATGCCATGTTATGCCTAATTTCTGCTTATTGAAAGGGAATTTGTTAATATATAATGAACTTAAAAGCATAATAATAAATATCTAAGTTTTATATATGTATACAAAATATACTGTAACTTCTGTTGCTTCTCTTTTATTAATTTATTAAATCATTTTTTCTTAAATGTTGGAAATCAGGTTTGGCGTTCAACTTAAATACCCTGAACAACCTCTTTTACAAGCAAAACCGCTTTTTTGCTTGCGTAACTTGCTACATAACCGAAAGCCAGAAGATTCAGGTAATTATTTTATTTGGTTTGTCATAGTTCTCTTTTTGTTGGGGTTAATTGCATTAAGTGATTCCTGCTTGTGTTTCAATTCTGTTAATTTCGGAGTGTGTTGCATCTCAACCGTTTTTTTCTGTATGTTTTGTCGGGCTGCATCCTCTGTATTCCCCCCTCCCCCTCGCTTGCACACAAACACACACATGCACGTATTTAAATTCAGTGTATAATTACGCTTTTGCTGCAAAGATTTGGTGTTTGTTGAGCTGAATACTTTCATGGTATTTTTAGATGAAATCATTGTATGCTGATAGCTATAAGCTTTTGAGACAGTTAGTAATTTATCAGGTAGGGTGTGACTTACTTTCATTGCAAGAAAACAACTAGAATCTACAAAATATAAAACTCTTAAGATTAGTGTTAGCTTTTGTAGTAGATGGTTTAGGGCCAGGGGATTTTAGAATAAAACATCAGGAATAGTAATTGGAGTTTGAGAAAGACAGGATAATATGAAAGAAAGAGAAATATAATATTTGGAAACAGAAGATTCCTTCTCGTGTAGCTTTCTTTGTTTGGACTGTTGGTTTAGGGAAATGCCTAACGATTGACAATTTATGAAAAAAGAAGGTTTGGATATTGGATTGGTGCTACATGTGCAAGTGTAATGGTGAATCGATTAACCATCTCTTTCTTCATTGTTTGGTTGCTATGGATATGTAGTCTATGGTTTTGGGTTTATTTGGAGTAAGCTGGGTTATGCCGCAATCCATTTTAGGGCTACTAGCTTGTTAGCAAGGCAGGTTTGGTCGTCATGGAAATGGTCATATATGGTTAATTGTTCCCCATTGCTTAATGTGGTGTCTTTGGAGGGAGAGAAATAGTAGGTGTTTTGAAGATAATGAAAGATCGATACCAGACCTCACGTTATTTTTCTTTAGAACTTTATCTTTTCTTGATTTCCTTGATTCTTGTAACTTTTGTAGTTGATTGTTGACCCCTTGTACACTTCCTATGTACTAGGGTGTTCCTTTTTTGATATCAATAAAACTTGTTACTTATTAAAAAAAAAAGAGAAATATAATATTGAATTCTAGATTTAGAATTAAAGCATAAATAATCTTCCATTCCTCAATTTGTTCACCGCTTTAGTGGTGTACAAGATACATGTGCTGCGGTAAGTTGAATTAAAGGTAAAAAGAACAAATAAGAGGGCCAGCAAATGTAAGTAATATCTTAATGGATGCTCCAAATTTGAGACCAAGGCTTGGTTGTTGTTTTTGTTGGATCTTAATGGATGCTCCAAAGTTACTGGGGTACATTGTAACCTGATAGGCCACTAAGCAGTTTTGGTTCCTGGAGTTTCAAATTTAAGTTATTTGTCTCTCTGTCGATTTCTGATGGTTTCCTTACCTATGTGTCCAATAGAGCAATGACCTGACAATTTTTTTAATTAAAAATTACAAACCAGCTTGGGTCTATTTGGGTCTTTTTTTTTTTTAATGGAGCAACCTGTTTCTATTTGGGTCTTTCCCCAATTCAAAGCCAATAACCATACTGAAAAGAGAGAGAAATACGTTTTGAGCCCTAAGCCCCACGTGATGCTGTCCTCCCCCCATGTGATGGCATCGTCCTCCCTCTGGTACTCTTGCGGCTGTGCTCGCTCTCTGGTCCTTCGGGTCAGTTTCCATTTGCTTGCTGTGAAAACAATGGGAAAAAAAAAAAGAACAAAATCTTGAATCTTATACCCAATTCAGCCTAAATCACTTCCTTGACTTAAGCAGAACTGCAAAAATGGTAAAAAAAAACAGTACCCAAAATTATTTTTTTCCCCAATTTTTGGATTAACATAAACCAAAAAATGCATGACTAAAAAAAATTCTTCATGGGTTTATTTAATTTTCATTAGGTTTCTCAACAAACCTACACTTTGGTTAGAGAAATCATTAAAAGATTAAATATTTGTAATAATTTGATAGTTACAATGGGGGAGGGGGGATTTGAACCCTAGATGTTTTCATTGGAAACTCCAGGAAGTGCCAACCAGCTAAGTTACAAGGTAAAGATAAAATGTTTATTAAAAAAAAAAAGTGGATATTGGGTACTTTAAAAAATTTGACCTTGGTGGCCTTCTTAGGGAGCAAGGTTCTGGCATTGGTCTTGGATGGAGGGATGACTTTCTCAACTAAAATGTGATTCAGCAGTGGAAGTAAATGCTTTGCCATCTTAAGAAACTAACAAATACAGAGTAGCACAGAGAGGCCAAAGTTTTGATAAGTCTACGGAGGGGAGAGTACGGTGTTGCGTGGGGGTTAGAGCTCAAAAACTCTCTCTCTCTCTCTCTCTCTCTCTCATTTCACTTAGATTACTGGGTTTGAATGGGGGAAAGAGAAAGAGACCTAGATAGAAACAGGTTGCTTTGTTAGACCCAAGCTTTTCTGTAATTTGTTAATAGTAAAAAAGTTGCCACGTCATTGCTCCATTAGACACAAAGATAAGGAAACTAATGAAAGTTGACCGAGGGAATAGTGCTCATTTTTTGAAACTTTTGGGACTAAGAGCATCACCATCAGGTGTGCCAAATGCCAAATATTTGACATTACCAAAAAACCTCTCACATGAGGTGTTCTAAATGCTAAACATTTTAGCATGGATGAACAGTACAATTCTAAATATACAACTGTATGAATAGAAATGCTAAAACTTTTTAATATTTGTTTATTCTACTTTTCTCTCTCTTCTCTCACTCGTGACCCATCTGATTCACTCTCTCAGCCTCTTTTCCTCTCCACCAATCCTCCCAATTGGACATTGACGAGATCAAGAACCTAATCCACACCAGTGTCCAATCAAGCTTCGCCACAATTCTCCCTGCTCGTCCCCTAAAGTCTGCCTCACACTTCCATCCTAATCTCATCCACTCATTCACTTTCAGCCTCTCTTCTCACTCTCACCTCCGATCTCGCCTCCAATCTCACCGCTGATCTCTCCTCTGAACTCGCCACCGATTACTCCTCTGGTCTCACTAGCACTGCCGCCGATCTCAATTTCAACATCGCCGCTAGTCTCACCAAACGACTCTTGCCAAGCCACCATCCTCACCCAGTTGCTGTTAATCACTGAATCTCCTCTCCCTAAGCCGCCACCGATTTGCCCAACCTCCTTTCCTCAAGATCTCGGTGGTGGTGGTGGTGGTGGTGGTGGTTTTTTTTTTGTGTGCAGGGGCTGATATTGGTTGTGGTGTTGCAGTGGGCTAATATTTAGTTGTGGTGTTAGTTTGAGTTGTTTTTTTTTTCTTCTGTTGTAGCAGTAGCTAATATTGGTGGTCGGTGGTTGATTTTGTGGGGTGGTTGTTGGTTGTGGGCTGTGGTGGGGATTTTGTATATATATATATATATATGAGTTTTTTTAGATTATTTTATTGTGTTGAAGGGAAGAATAGAATATCTGATGTATGGTATATTGTAAAGTGGTGTGTTAAAATAGAAAAAATAGGTTTTTATGTGTGAAAATGGCCTTTGGGATACAACACCTAAATAAAATGCTCTAATAGTGCTAATTTAAAATTTCAGGGACCAAAAGCGCTTTGCTGTTAAACTTTAGGGTCCAAAACTATATTTCGGTCCCCTCCCATATTGAAATGGTTAATGTGAAAGAGAGAGGTTGAGTGACAAGTTGTTTTATTAAAAAAAAAATTGAGAGTTTAGAAATGAACATGATGTTGATATAAAATAAAATATGTGTGGGCATAGGTGCTTTTGTTGTACCTCGGTCTCCCTTGGAGCCATTACTGTTTTATCTTGTTTTTGTTTTCTTTAAATAAGAATAATCTTCTTTTTTGACTATGCTCATCTCAGTATCTCTTATAGCTCTCCATCCCTCTCTCTCTCTCTTCAATTATTGTTCATAAGCATTAAATGTCAAAAACAGAATCACGTGAACTGGAGGAGTACTTTACTGATTTGCCTCCCGAGCTTTGTCAGTTGAAGATAATAGGCTTTTCTAAAGATATTGGTAGTTCAATATCTTTATTACCATCAATCATGCATCGTCTGGAAAACTTGCTTGTGGCCATTGAACTGAAGAAGACATTTTCTGCTGCATTCCCAGAAGGAGCTGAAATTACTTGTGATAGAGTAAGGTTTTCTCATGTATAGTATTAACATAATTGGCTTTGATGAGAAATGCTAACTTAACTTTATTATTGCATGACTTTAATTGCACATGATCAATATTTTTGTGGACCTCAATTGCTACTAAAGTTAAGAATTTTTAATTAGGTCCTAGAAGCACTCACCACTGAGAAGTGCCAGGAGCGCTTTTCCCTTGAAAGGCTTGAAGTACTAGGTGATGCTTTTCTCAAGTTTGCAGTTGGACGACACCTATTTCTTTTGCATGATACCCTTGACGAAGGAGAACTTACAAGGAGACGTTCTAATGTTGTAAACAACTCCAATTTGTACAAACTAGCAACTAGGAGCAACTTACAGGTATTATTGAATTTTAGGATATGATTCTCATCTACTTATTATAAAAAAAAGGATATGCTTTTTGCTTCCCAAATATGAACTTGTCTGTCATTCTATCTTGATTTTTCTTTTCATTTGCTTTTGAATTAGTTAACTGAGAAAATTCAACCAATCATCCAAGTGATGAAGTGCAAAATTTAAGTGTTCCTTTCCAACATGTTTTGAAGGTGATAAACATGGCACCTTCAAAAACTGAAAAACTAATGTTATTGTTGATGGTCAAATGGAAGTAAAAATAACCTACACAATTAAATGTTGTTTGATATGGCATGTAACGACCTGAGGAAAGCGATTGCCACATGTGTTCTTATACCCCCAAAGGACTAGTCATGCTACACTAGGGGCTCCTTGTAATCATTTATAAATCCAAGATCCACCTAGTAAACACTCGATGTGGGGCTCAACACACACCTGCATAACACACACTCAAACAATCCAATCCTATCCACACAATTTGGGGTATCGCGTGGCTCTTCTTTCCTTTCTGTAAATGTAGTGCTCTCTCTCGCAAACACTCAACTTGTCTGATATTTTAGAAAGTTTTTTGGTTTATATCATTCCCACTAGCCAATGCTTCCTGTCAGGTACTGCTGAATGGATAAATTAGTACCTTTTATGTTACTGATATTTTCTTTTAATTGGTTTTAATATCTTAGTGTACAGTATTTACTCTCTTATTTCAGGTTTACATACGTGATCAGTCATTTGATCCCTTGCATTTCTATGCTTTCGGTCGCCCTTGCCCAATAATTTGTAACAAGCAAAATGAAGGTACTACTCATTCCTGGTCAAATAATCTAGCGGATCGTACAAGTTTTAATGAAGTCAGGTGCAGTAAAGGTCACCACTGGTTACATAAGAAAACAATTGCCGATGTGGTTGAGGCTCTTGTTGGAGCGTTCATAGTTGACAGTGGCTTCAAAGCTGCAGCAGGCTTTCTTCGATGGATTGGCATACAAGTGGACTTTGAAGCCTCACAAGTTTCAAAAGTCTGCAATGCAAGCACTAGCTACATGCCACTTAGAGCTTGTATGGACATTGGTGCCCTTGAAAAATTGTTAGGGCATCAGTTTCTCCACAGAGGTCTGCTTCTACAGGCATTTGTACATCCTTCTTACAACCAGCATGGAGGAGGCTGCTATCAGGTATGCACTGCTTGTTTTCTACAGCTGTTGTTAAGCAACAGGCATTCCTCTTTGCTTAATGATTTGATGGTTTTCACCAGAGATTGGAGTTTCTTGGAGATGCTGTGTTGGATTACTTAATCACATCATATCTGTATTCAGTTTATCCAAAGTTGAAGCCTGGTCAATTGACAGATTTGAGATCAGTATCTGTGAACAACAAGGCCTTTGCAAATGTTGCAGTAGATAGAACCTTCCACCAATTTCTCATCTGTGATTCCAGTGGCCTTACTGAGGCCATCAAAATTTATGTGGACTCTGTTAAAACTCCTGCACCAGAAGGAAGTCCTCATGAGGGGCCAAAATGTCCTAAGGTAAACGTTGAAACTCTTGTTTTTATTTTATTTTTGGGGTGAGGGTGTCCCTAATGGGTTTTACATGGTAATATCTTGAAAAGTATTTCTAGTTCCTAGGATATCAATGTTGCTACAATTATCAAATTAAAAAGAAATGAAATATATTTTTTTTTGATAAGTAAGAAAAAATTAAAAAGAAATGAAATATTGTAAACATTATATGTAAATCAATGTTCTGTCTAATTTCTAATGATTGAAAAGAAAAGTAAGAATATAAATTGATGCGGGATGATAAACTCTAGGAGGGGGATTTTGTTTGGGAAACAAAAGAACAAAACAGAGGAATAGGACCTAGAAATTAGCACCTAGGATTTGCTTGAAGTCAGCATCAAACAAATAAAACAGAAAAATAGATGGAACCTTGGTATCAGCTCCTAGAGCTGCTTGGAGTCAACAACATGCATGATATGAAACCTAAGAATCACCACCAAGCACTGGAATAAAACTCCCAACACAAATGTTATAACTCCATAATCAACTGCTTACAATATTTGCATTTGGGGGCCCTTAAATAGGACTCCCAAATTACATCATAGAAGGAAAGGAAATAAATTTCTAACCTAAAAGGTGTTAGGAAAGGAAATAACTTCTAATCTATTATATTAAATGGGAAAATAAAAGAGAATTAAATCTTTAAAAATCTCAGCATCCATCAGCATCAATCATGATCAATTAGGTCCTACAAAATCAATGATCATTAATAGAGCAGTTTTGGTGTCTACACCGTAAACATTACATGTGAAGTTTCTAACGATTCAGTTATTGCCTCAGGCTTTGGGTGACTTGGTAGAGTCTTGTGTGGGTGCCATTCTTCTTGATACAGGGTTTAACTTGAACCTTGTATGGAAGATAATGCTTTCCTTCTTGGATCCAATAATGAGGTTCTCCAGTTTTCAGCTTAGTCCTATTAGAGAACTGCAAGAACTTTGCCAATCTTATAATTGGGACCTACGAACTTCACCATCAAAGAAGGGTAGAATATTTTCAGTTGAAGTACAGGTGAAGGGAGAAGATGTTTGTGTAACTGCTTCTGCAACCAACCTGAACAAGAAAGATGCTATTAGAATTGCTTCACAAGGAATATTTGCAAGGTTGAAGGTAAATCCTTTATGCTTACTTTATGCCTTTTCTCTCCTGTTGTCTCAAGTTTATTAAATTATCTTTTTTCCATTTTTTACTTGACTTCAACTCTGTAAGAAGTGAATATCAGTTGTAATCTAAGTAGGGACTACAACTCTACGTCAGGTAAACTAAATATCATTATTTGGCTTATCTGCTCTCTCTCTCTCATCAAGAATTGCCAACGTGCTACAGTGGAATGATAGAGAGCAGATGATTTTAGAGAAGACAATCTCCACACACACAAATAGAGAGAGCAGATAATTTTTTACTTATCAAAAAATTATCTGCTCTCTCTCTTTCTGTGTGTGGAGATTGTCTTCTCTAAAAGTTAATATATTAAGTAAAAAATTATCTGCTCTCTCTCTTTCTGTGTGTGGAGATTGTCTTCTCTAAAAGTTAATATATAAGGTGAATGCTAATCCCATTTTCTTTCCATTATGTTTTTTTATGCATTAAAGCTGGAACTTTTCAGGCCTTTCAACCATATATTTGTTATATAGATTAATGTAATCCACTTGGCTTTGGTAGTGTCATCATTTGGATGCTGAAATAGCTTAGTTTACTGACCAATTAATTTGTCTCTGGGGTATGAAGAGGTAGTAAGGGGCTTATTGTTGTTTAAAAATCTCTTTCTCAAGAAATTCTTTCTCTAATAATGGGGTTATTAAAAGTAAGATCAGGATCTTGCCTTTTTCTCATTTAGCACAAATGACCCTTGATGTTCTGGAATGGCTTCTTTTTCATTTCATTTTTTTTTTTCAATTTTGGGTCCCCTTTGTATTTTCAGATTGTCATGTTTTGTTTATACTTTTGAATTGATAAAGTGGCAGTATAAAGTATCAATTTTTTTTATTTGTCCAGGAACTACGTATATATTGCTCATGAAACAGGCACGCACACTTTATTGTTGTTTATTTATCATTTACTTGCTTTGTTAGGCGTATTCTAACTAACTCAAAAAGAGTTTTAACACTTAAACTCCCTGTCCCCCTAAAGAAACCCTCCTTGCGCTTCTACCCCATCTCTCTTTCTTTTATGATACTTCATTTTCTGAAGATCTTTGACTGTGGATGTGGATTTGCAATTGCAGGCTCAAGGCTACAAACCCAAGTCGTCTTTGGAGGAAGTTTTGAAGTCAAGCTGCAAGATGGAAGCCAAACTAATTGGATATGATGAAACGCCTATAGATGTAACTACTCTTGTTGCCATTGGATTTGAAAAATTAATGGTACAACCACCTTTTGGCAGTGATTTTGAGCCTCAAATCCATCCCCTCAATGGAACATCGAATAATAGTCCCACCGGCATAACACCTCTTAGTAAACAGCCATTTAGAGACTTAAGAGGACAGCCTTGCACGACAGCTGAAAATCATGGCTGTGACCCTGACTCGCAGGCCACAGGTACTGCTTATGGTTATGTAGTTGCAGGATATTAAGTATGGAGCAACTGTTTCATTCTCTTTCTCTAACGTTAAATTATGTTCCAGGTGGGTCACACCAAGTAACAGCAACATCAAGGTTGTATGAAATCTGCGCTGCTAACTGTTGGAAACTCCCACTATTTGAATGTTGCAAAGAGGAAGGACCAAGCCACTTAAAGTTGTAAGTCCCTTTTTTTTTGGAAGGCGGGGAGGGTAGTTGGTAAGTCTAATGTTGTGGGCTTAAAATTTGAGAATCCAAGATACTATAGACCTTTCTGTTTTAGAAAAAATAATTTCATTGAGGACCTAGGATACAAATTTGCAGAGTGTGAGAGTAGTGATTTTGAAATTATCACATGGTCAAGAGCATCACAAGAGTGTCCATGTTTTTTTTATTACAATTTTGTGTATGAGTTATTTACATAATAATTGCGTTATAATAAAAATAAATATATTTAACTGTCATACTTCACCAAAAGAAATGGAAGCCCAACGGTAATAAGTTCAAATTTTCAAATGCTTAGCATGTTTTCAATCCTTAGCATCCACTTGTGTTTTAATGCTAGAAAACAGAGCAAGGAATCCCTGATCGCACTCACTTTTTGACTTGTTCAAATCCACAAATTTGATCTAAAAAATTGCTCCCAAAGCAGGAACCCATGAATTGTAACCCAAATTCTGGGCTTAAATCTCATTTCATAAACTGAAATGAAAGTTGTATTAAGTTCAATTTTCTTGAAATTTAATTGGCATGAATACTACATTTGTTCTAGTAGAAAATGATAAGAAAATGGAACTTGGCTCAATTTTTTTGACTATTGTGTTATTATGCTATATCTCTGAAGAATTTGCATAATTCTGGATGTTCTGGCTTATTTTTCCTGCCCATTGTTTGGAAGGTTGCCACCTAAAATGATAATAAATAGAAAAGCCACTCCCTGTCATTATGAAGTGTGGAATTCTTATAAACAAATTTCCACACTATAGGGTTGGTTTCTCCATACATGAAGGCATGGTAATGCAACTACATGTTTCAACATTGTGATTAAAATTTCGTCCGCAACATATGCATATAACATCTTATTTGATTAAGTTGATTGGCTTCCAACTCAATTTTTGAAGTTACAGTGTAATTGATGCCTGAGAAAAGCAGTTTCTACCAGTGTTATCATCAAAAGATAATGTTGGTTATTTTAGTGTTCAAAGGAATAGTTTTGTTGGAATCAGGCTGCATTCTTTCCTTTTTTTTGGTCTCTTTATGACAAAAATTTCCAAATTGCAGTTTATTTCTTTGCATGGTAAATACTTATTTTGTAATTCATATATCGGTCATGTACCCCATTAAACTGGCTAAAATAATCTTTCTACAAAATCTTGTGGTGCTTCCCAATTAATTTTACTCGAGATCTTTCTCTCAAACAGGCCTAAAGTATTTTCACTATTTTTGGGTAGATGATGGGATCTACGTGTATTGCCATAGCTGTTTCTGTTTTCTAGGTAGTGTTGTATTCTGTCAATGCTAATTTTAATCAACTATGGACTGAGCTTATGAGCAATGAAAGGTCACGTGAAATCATTTCAGGAACCATTTTATTTTCTGTGAAATTTGCTTCCTTTTTCAAGTGAAGTACGTATCAACTGATCCATATCAATTTGCTTGCTTCTTAATGCTTAATTTAACTATTTTGCAGATTCACTTTCAAGGTTGTTGTGAAGATAGAAGACCCGGAAGATGTGATTTTGGAGTGCTTTGGAGCACCGCGGTCGAAAAAGAAAGATGCAAAGGAGCATGCAGCAGAAGGGGCCCTTTGGCACTTAAAGAATGAAGGATACTTGCCTTAGAGCAATTGACAGTCGTAATTTTTGCTGAAGAGATTAGAGGAAACATTAACCTATTGATCAGGTTTTTGTAATTGTTGAAGATCTCAATGCAGGAAGCCTTTGACTGAACATAACCACTTAAAGATGCAATATCTAATTATATGTAAAACTCTAGAAGATAGTTGTAAATAGCGGTTACTATAGAGCTACATCAACATATATAGAAGTAAATAAAGAACCATTGTAGTGTAAATAACCCAGTTACCTTGGTCTGTTTGTTTTTTGTTTTTGTTTTTGTTTTTTTTTTTTTTTTGAATCTCAGGTCCAGAATCTCAGTCCAAATTGTAATGATTTCTGCCTTCTGATCTTTACAAACAGTTGCACACAAACTTTTTAAGCTCTCATAGCAACACAAACTTCCGTTTCCGTGGCCTATTGATGGATTCTCACGCTTGAACATGTGAGGCTTATACTTAGTTGATATCTCTTTCTTGCTATCCATTACTTATCAAAGTTAACCTTTGTTGTGAATGTAGTATTTCAGTTCGAAAATACAACCGTACGTTTTTCTTTTTCTTCCTTTGCAAATTGCGTGACCCTCAGTTGGAAACTGCATTCCTGTTTTCTTTATTTGTAGATTTCTACTACGTGCCCTTTTTAAACTATCAATAAATCTGGGAATACAAAATTTTCCAGATTTTTTTTTTCCTTTCTTTCAGAAATGTTGATAGTGTGTTGTGATTGGTGCATTATGAACATGTTACAATTTGATCGATGTGAAAGTAATGTGATTCTAACTATTGTTAAATTTAAATATGTTAACATTTTTTTATTAGCTTGGGTCTAGTGCAACTCGAAACTAGACAAAGCATTACCTTTTTTTCTTTTCTTTTCTTTTAATAACTCTATGTTTCCATCTCACGGTGTTGTTTTGCTAAATATTTGATTTTTAAAAATTATTTTGTTAAAAAGCCTCTGCCTAAACTTACTTATTTAGTTATGTAGCATATTTTTGGAACTTGATTTTCTTAAATTCAAGTTCAAAGTATAACTCAATTTTGTCAAGGTTAAGTTCTATGTAGTTTAGTGATATGTAGCAAATGTGGAACTTGATTTTCTCAAACTCGAGTGCCATGTTCTATTAAAATGCATAGAACTTGACTTTGGCAAAATCGATTTCATGTAGGAACTTGATTTTCACAAAATCGAGTTTCAAAAAGAGGCTATACAACTAAATAATTTGCAGTAGAGGCCTTGTGGCATAATAATTTTCAAAAATAATTTTTAAAAATTGAATATTTAGCGCACGCACAAAAAAAAAAAAAAAAAAAAAAAAAAAAAAAAAAAAAAAAAAAAAAAAAAAAAAAAAAAAAAAAAAAAAAAAAAAAAAAAAAAAAACTCTATCTATTCATAGTAATGAACCTGCTTTTCATTCGAGAATCAGCATACAAGAAAAAAGTAAGAACACATACTTCACATCTATTAAAGAAACCCTCAAACAATTCCACTCAACATCAATAAAAATTAAAATCCAAATCAAAAGATGTAGATTTTTATGAGGCCTAAATCTTGATAGGTTTAGAGCACTGAATTTAAGTTTTTTTTTTCTTTTTTTTTTTTTGGAGAAAACACTAAATTTAAGCTGAAGGCCTATTAAATAATTTTTTTTAACCCCTATGGATATGGAAAAAAGAATGCTAGGATTACACTTTTTGCCATGCCTTGCTCACACTGGCAAGTTGTAAGCGGTGGTCCATGTGAGTCCACAATTTTTACTTACGATTTGTCACATGAGCAAGTTGTGGTAAAAATTATAATTCTAGTATTACTTAAAAAAAAAAAAAAAAACAATGTAGTGCCAACTCTGCTTTGATATTGAGAAAGGACATTGTATTGAGATAGTAGAAAGAAACAAGTGAGTGACTTTTGTAAAATATTTTACACTTGTTTTAAGCGTAAAATATTTTACAATTGGTTGGCCTGATTTTACACTTCGACTAGAAAATATTTTACGATTGACCATATTTTACATCAAAACATATATAGTAAAATGTTTAAAATATTTACTTTAAAACAAATGAAGCGACATGTGTTATTTAAACTATCAATACATCTGGGGAAACAAAAATTCTCATGAATTTTATCACAACTACTAATATAGCATGATGAGATCGATACATATTAGAAGTATTACTAATGTACAAATGTGAAAATAATGTTACTCCAATTAAAATTTATGTTAAATTCATTTTTTTAACTATGTCTAAGTCCCACTATTATCTAAATACAAAATATTCTAAAATATCAATTTTACCTTTTAGGCCAAATATGTATGTAACCCAAAAAAAAAAAAAAACCCTCAAACTTTTATTTATTTATTCAAAGGCTCCAGTCCACCCAGGTGCCAAGTCAGCATCCATTCCCTCCCTTTCCCGCCAAATGTTTCCCGCCAAAATGAAAGCCCACTCTTTCGAGACCCCTTTCACAAAACCCGACTCTGTCCCCTTTCCCTCCAAGCTCCAAACACACACACACTCACAGTCACAGTCACTCTCCCCATTTTCTTCCTAGAGAGAGAGAGAGAGAGAGAGAGAGATGTCTGGTTGGGACGAGGGAGGCGTGTACTACAGCGACCAAGCTCACTCATGGCGCGACGGCCGAGGCGGCACCGACGACCCGGAGGCCGCCGCCAGCCGCCACTCCGTCCTCCAGAAGCTGAAGGAGTTCATCCGTGGCTTCGAGACCGACAAAAACGTGTTCCCCTACAGAGAGAGCCTGGTCCACAACCCTAAGTCCCTCCTCGTCGACATGGAAGACCTCGACGCCTTCGATCCCGACCTTCCCTCTAAGCTTCGCTCTGCCCCCGCCGATTACTTGCCCCTCGTAAACCGCCTCTCACTCTGTTTACTTCCATTTCCGAATTTGTGGAAATTTGTGTTTTTTTGATGTGTGTGGTTTTTTTTTTTTTTTCGCAGTTCGAGACGGCGGCCGCGGAGGTTTTGGTGAGTTTGAGGTCGAAAGTGGCCGGGGAGACCGGAGAAATGGAGGATCCGGTGACCGGAGATGTCCAGGTTTTGCTTACGTCAAGGGAGGATCCGGTGTCGATGCGTTTCCTTGGGGTTAGTGTTTTTTCTGTTTTCTGTTTGGTTGTTTAGAAAATTGATGAAATTAGATGGGAAATGAAATGGATGTTTGGGTTTAATGTTGTGTTGAGTCAAATTTCTGATTTTTCATCTACCTTTTGGTACATTACCAAATGGGGCATTAGGGTTTGTATGTTTGTTTGTTTTTCTGATTCTAGGGTCCTCTTGTTGTTGTTGTTGTTGTTGTTGGATAGGCTCAATATATATCAAAACTTGTGAAAATAGCTGGGATTATTATAGCTGCTTCTAGGACTAAGGCAAAGGCAACTTATGTGACTCTTATCTGTAAGAACTGTAAAAATACAAGGCAAGTTCCGTGTCGGCCAGGTCTTGGTGGTGCAATTGTCCCTCGCTCCTGTGATCATACCCCTCAGGTTTTACTTCACACCACTTGTTAGAATTTCTCGCATTTATTTGTCGTTTTGAGTGAGGTTTGATATGGGTGATTGGGATTATTTGTAGGCGGGAGAAGAGGCATGCCCACTTGATCCATGGATTATAGTTCCAGATAAGAGCAAGTATGTTGATCAGCAGACTTTGAAATTGCAGGAGAATCCAGAGGTATTGATCCTAATTTTTATGAAGAATTTTTTTTTTCTTTTTTTTTTTTTGATGTTGAATGGGAGTTTTTGCTTAATTGATTGGTGTTTGCATGGTTATTGAAGGATGTTCCTACCGGGGAGCTTCCAAGGAACATACTTCTATCTGTGGATCGCCATCTTGTTCAAACTATTGTACCCGGCACGAGGTTGACCATCATGGGTATTTATAGTATCTATCAAGCTGCCAATTCTACTGCATCGTGAGTATCATTACACTTTCAGATGAATGTTTTGCTATACTGGATTATCTACCCTCCTTCCTTGCTGAATTTATTTTTAATTTGGTTTTGTGTAGCCACAAAGGAGCTGTCGCGGTTAGACAGCCTTATATCAGAGTTGTAGGAATTGAAGAAGCAAATGAGGCCAACTCTCGAGGTCCTGCTGCTTTTATGCCTGAAGAGGTTAGTCTGGAATCATTGTGAAAGCTTCAGTTAAAACTGTACTGGCCACCCTCTTCTCGACAATGTAGTAGTTCCTCTTTCACTGTGCATTGCACATTGCATTGCTTTTATCAACATTTTTATTGTGTTTGTTAATGCAAAGAATTTTTATGTCTCCAATGTCACTAAATTATTGGCAAAGCTCGGAATCATTTTCTATTTGGTGCTGCTTGTATTTTTGAAACTTTTTGTATAGTTACAGATACTATTCAGTGAGAGAGCTTATAATTAGATTGTGGTCAATATGAAACTTCTTTGTGGGTCATTTGTTCATAGAATAAGGCTACAATATTGAATGAAGTTGAAAATGCCTTCATTAGATTTACAACTTCTCTTTGGCATTTGTTTTTTCTCTTCTTTTTGTAAATGTTGGGCCGTACTTGCCCAAAAATAATGTTGGGGCTATGTCCTTCAATTCTGAATTATCTTTTGATGTATGCAAATTACAGATCAACATAGGATGAGATGATTTTAATCTGCCTTTTGCTCTCCCATTTTTCAATTTTTTTAACTGTAATGGTGTTGTTCACAGATAGAAGAATTCAAAAAGTTTGCTGCAGAACCTGATGTATACAAAAACATATGCTCCAAGGTAGCTCCTTCTATCTTTGGTCATGATGATGTGAAGAAGGCTGTGGCTTGTCTGTTATTTGGAGGATCAAGGAAGGTACATACATGAAAATTTTCTTTTAACGCCCTCATGATTTGTTCATTGCATAACCATTTTTTCTATATGCAGAGTTTGCCGGATGGTGTGAAATTAAGGGGTGATATCAATGTGTTGCTTTTGGGGGACCCATCTACTGCTAAATCACAGGTTAGTTCTATATATCTCTGTTAATTCAGGAGACAAACTGTTTATTGGAAGTTGCACCGAGTCCTGCTTATGTTGTCCCTTAATCCCTCCTAGCAAAAGGATTTCTCCACTTATTAGATACCATTTTAAGATAGTTCAGGCTCTTGCTTTTGTTGCCACCCAAGGGAAGGTGCTGATTTGATGTTTACCTTGTACAGTTTCTCAAGTTTGTCGAAAAGACTGCTCCTGTTGCTGTTTATACTTCAGGAAAAGGCTCATCAGCAGCTGGTCTTACAGCTTCTGTGATCCGAGATAACAGCTCTGTAAGTTCTTGAACTTTGGTTGACTAATATGCAAACAATGTTGTTTTATCTTTAGCTTTATCTCACTATTGAAATCTTTTTAATGGATTAACATTTGTTCCCTCATTCTGAAAAAATATTTCTGATTTGAATTCACACTTTTTGCACTACAGCGTGAATTTTATCTTGAAGGAGGAGCTATGGTTTTGGCAGATGGAGGTGTTGTATGTATTGATGAGTTTGACAAAATGAGACCAGAAGATAGGTATTATAAATTAGGATTAGATTTTACTGGTCCTTTTGTTTATCTGTTGTAGTTATTAAGTTTAACCCACATTATTTGCCATAGGGTTGCTATTCATGAAGCCATGGAACAGCAAACCATATCCATTGCTAAAGCAGGAATAACAACAGTTCTTAATTCTAGAACCTCGGTGCTTGCAGCTGCTAACCCTCCATCAGGACGTTATGATGATCTTAAGGTCCAAACCCCACTTTCCTCTTTCATCTTTGTTAGTTTTTCAAAGGCAAACATAATTTCTCATGGAGAAGCTAATAAGAATGTTCATGCTCTTCCAGACTGCACAGGATAATATTGATTTGCAGACAACAATTCTTTCTAGATTTGATTTAATATTCATTGTGAAAGATGTCAGGATGTACAGTCAAGACAAGGTAATTTCCTATTATCTTGCTCAAATGAAGTGTTTCACTTTAAGATGCACTTTTGTCTCTGCAAAAAGATCAATTATCTCAGTTCCTTATTTCATTTTCAGTAGCAACCTGAAGTACGCAAAAAAAAAAAAAAAAAAAAAGATAAATGTTTGAAATGCTTGATCTGTTGAAAACCTTAGAATGATCCTTCTGTGTGTTGTATCAAAAGGCTCATTTCAAACACCATAAAACTTGGTATAGAAAAAAATTTATCTATTGATGTGGCTTCCAAATGCCACAGTAGTCAAAGTAGTGGCCTGACATGAATTATTCCATGACAGATTATTGCTAGTCATATCATAAAACTTCATGCATCTGCTGGTTTGGCCTCAAGTGACAGTAAAGTTTCTAAAGAAGAGAACTGGCTGAAGAGGTATACAGTGAAGCAACTAGCTCATGAATTTCATTGATGTTGCTTTGTCAAATATTGATGAGATGCTGAAGCATTTAGGTTCCAATATTTGCAGGTATTTACAATACTGTCGAACTGAATGTCACCCACGCTTATCAGAATCTGCATCCACATTGCTCCAGAATAATTATGTCAAAATCAGACAGGTATTTATGCAGTTCTAGCTCATCTTAGAAAGAGCATTCAGTTCATATTAGTTCCAAGTTGGTGTTAGAAGAAATATTTGATGCAAGAAATTGCTTGGGAATAGCCTTGCCTATCAAAAAAGAAAAAAGTTACTTGGGAATGGCCATTTGATTGTTCTGTTGCTGAATTCCTATTTCAAATGAGCTTCATTGAGAAGGCCCTGTATCCAAATTGACTTCATTATTGTGATATTTTCTGTAGGACATGAGGCTGCAGGCAAATGAAACCGGTGAGGCTGCTGCAATACCGATTACTGTAAGGCAGCTGGAAGCTATTGTAAGATTGAGTGAGGCTCTCGCAAAAATGAAATTGTAAGTGTTGGTGTTAAACATGATAATTTCAACACTGTATGTCATTTGCTCCTGAAGTTGATCTCAGAACATTGAGCTGTGACATGTTGCACTAAATTGGGCATCAGAACTGTAGTTGCATGAACTCTATTGTGCTAAATTTGAATGATACACGGTTTAGAAAACATTTGGGAAGTGTGCAATGTTTGAATGACTTCTAATGGTTACTAGGAAGGAATAATTTAGACCTTTTTTTAAAAGAAATTCCTTACTCAATTACAGCATGGCAGTTGCTTGCTAGACTCCAATGAATGATGATCCAATTGCTAGGACTCTTAAATGACCATACCCTCCCAATAACAAGAGTCAAAACCTCACTCATGTTACTGAGTTAAATTTGTCTTATATGCCGTCACACAACACCACCCCCACCCCACCCCCCCCCCTCAAAAAAGAGCTTGCAGTAAACCAGCTGTTAAAAAAAAAAAAAAAATTTGCTGAAGGGAGCAGCAATAAGGGTTTTTTTTAGGAATTTTAGTTACAAGGGTTTAAGGAATAGGGATTCAGTATTTTTAATAGAGAATGCCTATTCCTCATTTTAAAGAACAACTATTCATAAAGAATGACTATTTCCTGTAATAAAAATACAACCTAACAAGTAACAACAAAATAGCTATTCACTATAATAGCTATTACATTATAGTGGTTATTACAGTTTACCAAACATGTCCTTAGTCTCTAAACACAACTTTCAAATGTGATTCAGACACTTTCTTTTGCTAAATGGAAAGAAAATGTATATATCCAACAACTAAAACATGCAATACATGATGTGACCGGATTGTAATCTTGTGTTGTGATATTCTAAGGTGCATTTCTGTCCACAAAACTCAAGCCACCTTCACCTGCCTTAGCTGCTTTGAATTCATAATAACTGCCTTAACCTGCTTCCATAATAAGATAAGTAGAAAATGATGCTATCAAGCCTACATGTATGTAAATAATAATAGCCAAAACATACTCAATTCTCCAATAAGATGATTGATAAAAAGCTACAGGAATGCTTTCTGTATGTGCTCTAAAATCAACGAGACTCCCAATCCTTCAATTTCTTGCTTCCTTTAGGTTTAGCTATAGGTGCATTCATTCCAGCCATTTTTGCATTGTATTTTGTGCGTAGAGGATCATTGTATGTCCACCTGCTCAACAAACAAACATTTGAGAATTGAGATCAAGAATAGACACGGGTAAAGAATATTCAAGTAACAAAAAGTAGCATAAATTTTTTTTATTTTTGACTTCTCATACACATCATCAAAATATAGAACTGATGTAGCAAAAACTAACAAGAATCAGTAGAAAAGCAGATCAATATCAAAAGTAAATGCAAATACGATATAGCAATTACTAATGAATGGAGAATAATCAAAAAATAAAACTTACGGGTTGTCCCAGTCGGTTGTATCCTCGTTGACAAGATGAGTCCATTTTGTCCTTCCACTACGACCAAAGTGCTTGACCTGCATGACCTTGGGCAATATTGTCTTGTCCATCTTATCTTCTCCAGTTGGGGCAGAGAAATCCCGAGTGTAAATATTATCTGATCCAGCAGTTGCAGCAGTGTCGTCAGCATTTGACTGGAAGAATACACCCTTGTGGTAATATTTCTGCATGAACCTCCATTTCTGCTTTTGTGGTGGAGCAGGTTTTGGATTCTTCCTCTCCCACTCCCTCCTCTCTTCCTCTGTCATGTTTCTCACCCTCTCAATCTCTTCCCTCTCCTTCAACATCGACTCACGGTCATCCCTATCCCTCTTGATCCTAGCAATCTCCCTCACCTTCCAAGCTTCATACTCCTCTGCCTCATTAACTTCATCATCTATCAAGATAATGATTCAAAACAGAAAGCAATAAAACAGCAGAAGAAAGAAGTGCAGTGATGCTGAACACAAGTTGCACAAGTTGAACGACAGCATAGTCTTGTAGTTTTTAATTATGCATTGTAAACGCTTGTAGTTTAGTGTTATTTTTAAGTAAAGCACTTCACACGTGTTTTAACTAACCAAAACACGTGCTGTAACCGTTTCCACTCTTCCTGGAAATTTCTGTTTGCTCTGTTTGCTCTGTTTGATGTATTTAAACCAGATCATGTACAGATACATTCATTCAATACAATTGAGATATTTTTCTTCATTCCAAATATTCTCTCTAGCTTGATTTTCCTTTCTTCTTCTTCCAAAGCTCTCAGTGCTTTCTTATATGGTATCAGAGCTTGACCCCTCATTAATGGAGTCAAATACATCTTCTTCTTCTACACGAGAGCTTTCTCCATTGGAAGATCCTGGAAGCCCATTCTTCTTGCATCANTATTCAAGTAACAAAAAGTAGCATAAATTTTTTTTATTTTTGACTTCTCATACACATCATCAAAATATAGAACTGATGTAGCAAAAACTAACAAGAATCAGTAGAAAAGCAGATCAATATCAAAAGTAAATGCAAATACGATATAGCAATTACTAATGAATGGAGAATAATCAAAAAATAAAACTTACGGGTTGTCCCAGTCGGTTGTATCCTCGTTGACAAGATGAGTCCATTTTGTCCTTCCACTACGACCAAAGTGCTTGACCTGCATGACCTTGGGCAATATTGTCTTGTCCATCTTATCTTCTCCAGTTGGGGCAGAGAAATCCCGAGTGTAAATATTATCTGATCCAGCAGTTGCAGCAGTGTCGTCAGCATTTGACTGGAAGAATACACCCTTGTGGTAATATTTCTGCATGAACCTCCATTTCTGCTTTTGTGGTGGAGCAGGTTTTGGATTCTTCCTCTCCCACTCCCTCCTCTCTTCCTCTGTCATGTTTCTCACCCTCTCAATCTCTTCCCTCTCCTTCAACATCGACTCACGGTCATCCCTATCCCTCTTGATCCTAGCAATCTCCCTCACCTTCCAAGCTTCATACTCCTCTGCCTCATTAACTTCATCATCTATCAAGATAATGATTCAAAACAGAAAGCAATAAAACAGCAGAAGAAAGAAGTGCAGTGATGCTGAACACAAGTTGCACAAGTTGAACGACAGCATAGTCTTGTAGTTTTTAATTATGCATTGTAAACGCTTGTAGTTTAGTGTTATTTTTAAGTAAAGCACTTCACACGTGTTTTAACTAACCAAAACACGTGCTGTAACCGTTTCCACTCTTCCTGGAAATTTCTGTTTGCTCTGTTTGCTCTGTTTGATGTATTTAAACCAGATCATGTACAGATACATTCATTCAATACAATTGAGATATTTTTCTTCATTCCAAATATTCTCTCTAGCTTGATTTTCCTTTCTTCTTCTTCCAAAGCTCTCAGTGCTTTCTTATATGGTATCAGAGCTTGACCCCTCATTAATGGAGTCAAATACATCTTCTTCTTCTACACGAGAGCTTTCTCCATTGGAAGATCCTGGAAGCCCATTCTTCTTGCATCACGGTGAATCTCCTGGTGCGATTCTGGTTGTTCAACCTCTCACCGAGGATAACTACCCTAATTGGGCCAGAGCAATGAGGATGGCTCTAGATGCTAAGAGTAAACTTGGATTCGTAGATGGATCCATCACTGCATCAATGGCAATTACACCACTGAGAAAAAGGCATGGTCCAAATGTAATTCAATGATCTCATCATGGATCTTGAATTCAGTTTCACCTCATATCACTGCTAGTGTGATTTATAGAAACACAGCTTTTGAGGTCTGGAATGCTCTCAGGAACCGTTTTTTGCAAGCAAATGGTCCTAGGATTTCTCAACTTCAGAAACACAATCATTTATCTGCTAATGCCTTTGATCTCATTCACTGTGATGTTTGGGGTCCTTTTGCAAAATCCACTCATAATGGTTTTAGATACTTCCTCACCATTGTTGATGATGCAACTAGATCAACTTGGGTATACCTTATGCAGTCCAAAATAGAAACTAGACCATTATTAATCTCATTTTATAAAATGATTTCCACTCAATTTCACATCAACATTAAAGTAGAACTGATAATGCTCATGAATTCTTTCTTAAAGATTTCTTTGCTGCTCATGGCATTATACATCAGCATTCTTGTGTTGCCACTCCACAACAAAATTCTGTTGTGGAGAGGAAACATCAACACATTTTAAGCATTGCAAGGGCACTAAAATTTCAGTCTAATGTACCTATTTCCTACTGGGGTGAATGCATTTTGACTACTGTGTACATCATCAACAGACTGCCTTCCTCCCTTTTAGGCAATAAAACTCCTTTTGAGAAGCTTTACAACAAATCACCTTCCTTTGTTCACCTAAAGGTCTTTGGCTGCCTTTGTTTTGCATCCACATTGTCTCATAACCGATCCAAATTTGATCCTAGGTCTATTCCTTGTGTCTTTCTGGGATTTCCTTTTGGTGTCAAAGGTTACAAACTCCTCAATCTAGTTACTAAGAAAATTTTTGTCTCTAGAGATGTGATTTTCCATGAGACTGTTTTTCCCTTTGTTTCATATACTTATTCTTCCTCACCTAACTCCACTATCACTTTTCCTCATCTTTTTCCTCCTCTAGATACTTCTGATATCTCTCAATTTGCCTTGTTTGATTCTCCTTTAACCACACATTCTGATTCTGTCATCACTCAGACCATACCTGATCCAAATCTGCCTATTTTGCCTTCCAATTCTAGACTTCATTCTCCTTTACCTGATGATTCTATTTCTGCATCTAGTGATTTGCATACTGTTTCTTCTCATAGTCCTACTCCCTTGAACACTGACCTTTCTATTCTTCCTTCAAATCCATCCTTAAGGAAATCTACTAGAGTGTCTAAGCCTCCTTCCTATTTGAAAGATTTTCAATGTAGCAATGTTATTACTGATCAGCCTCCCCATTCCAATCATGCCATCAAGACTGGTTCAGCTTCCCACACCTCAGGTACAAAATATCCCTTATCCCACTTTCTTGGTTCATCTACTTTATCTCCATCCTATGCCCACTTTTGCTCTCTTATCACTGCTGTTTCTGAACCACAATCATATCATGAGGCTGTTCAAAATCCCAAATGGCAATCTGCAATGGATGCTGAAATTGCTGCTTTAGAATCCAACCAGACCTGGTCTCTTACTCCCTTACCATCTCATAAAAGAGCCATTGGGTGCAGATGGGTCTATAAAGTGAAGTATAAGGCTGATGGCACAGTGGAAAGGTATAAGGCCCATCTTGTAGCTAAAGGTTTTACACAGCAGGAAGGTTTGGACTTCACTGAGACCTTTTCCCCAGTTGCTAAAATGACAACTGTCAAGACCTTACTTGTCATTTCTGCTGTGAGGGGCTGGCACCTCACTCAGCTTGATGTTAACAATGCTTTCCTTCATGGAGAGCTTCATGAGGAAGTTTATATGCAACTGCCTCCAGGTTTCCACAGCAAAGAGAAGAACATTGTATGTAAACTGCACAAGTCCTTATATGGCCTTAGGCAAGCATCAAGGCAGTGGTACTCCAAATTTTCATCCACCATTCTCAGATGTGGTTTCAAACAGTCAAGGTCAGATTATTCCCTCTTTACCAAGAAGTTTAATCAGTCATTCATAGCTCTTCTAGTTTATGTGGATGATATTCTCATAGCTAGTAATGATATTCAAGCTGTTGAGGAACTTAAGGTATTTCTGGACCAAGAGTTCAAATTAAAGGATCTTGGAAATTTAAAATTCTTCCTTGGTCTTGAGGTTGCTAGGTCAGCTAAAGGCATTTCTTTGTGTCAAAGGAAGTATGCCTTGGATGTGCTCAAAGATGCAGGCATGACAGGCTGCAAGCCTAGCAAAGTTCCTATGGAACAAAACCTGAAATTGAGCAAATACCATGGGGAATTATTACCTGACCCTGGCATTTATAGAAGATTGGTTGGCAGATTAATCTATTTGACTATTACCAGACCAGATATCACATATCCAGTGAATAAGCTGAGTCAATTTCTTTCCAAACCAAGAAAACCTCACTTGGATGCAGCCTATAAAGTGTTACAGTATATCAAAGGCAGTCCTGGACAAGGTATTTTGTTATCTTCCTCTTCGGATTTGCATTTGAAGGCATTCACTGATGCAGATTGGGCATCCTGTGTTGACACTAGACGCTCCACCACTGGCTATTGCATATTTTTGGGTAATTCTCTGATTTCTTGGAAGTCCAAAAAGCAATCCATTGTCTCCAGATCATTTGCAGAAGCGGAATATCGAGCCATGGCAGTGATAGTGTGTGAGATGACTTGGATATTGGCTCTTTTAAAGGATTTCGAAGTGTGTCATCCAAAGCCTGCAATGATGTTTTGTGATAACCAAGCAGCCATATATATTGGTGAGAATCCCGTCTTTCATGAGAGGACTAAGCACATAGAAATAGATTGTCATTTGGTCAGGAACAAAGTTGAAGATAAAGTCATAAGATTGTTCTTCACTCCTACTCACTCTCAGCTAGCTGATTTGCTTACTAAAGCCCTCAGTGGTCACCAATTGAAAGTTCTACTTGCCAAGATGAACATTGTGAACATTCACAATCCAGATTGTCATCTTGAGGGGGGGTATCAAGATAATGATTCAAAACAGAAAGCAATAAAACAGCAGAAGAAAGAAGTGCAGTGCTGCTGAACACAAGTTGCACAAGTTGAACGACAGCATAGTCTTGTAGTTTTTAATTATGCATTGTAAACGCTTGTAGTTTAGTGTTATTTTTAAGTAAAGCACTTCACACGTGTTTTAACTAACCAAAACACGTGCTGTAACCGTTTCCACTCTTCCTGGAAATTTCTGTTTGCTCTGTTTGATGTATTTAAACCAGATCATGTACAGATACATTCATTCAATACAATTGAGATATTTTTCTTCATTCCAAATATTCTCTCTAGCTTGATTTTCCTTTCTTCTTCTTCCAAATCTCTCAGTGCTTTCTTATATCATCAGTATCCACATCAGCAATATCTGCCTCCATTTCCAAATTCCTCTGAATCTCTTCATCTTTTCGGATCTCCTCAACCACAATCTGCTTTGTATGCACCTTCCTCTCCTCCAATCTCTTCTTCTTTGATTCCTCGAGGGCCCGTTCCTCAGCCTCAAGGCGTTCCCGCTCAGCAATGGTATCCCTCTTCGACTTGGGAACAAACACAGGCTTAACCATTGCAATACCCATATGCTCTTCCTCCGAGTCAGTCTCGTATTCAGACTCCTCTTCCTCCTCCTCCTCTTCTCCCAAAATTGCAGCCTCTTCCTGCTCCCTCTGAAGCAACTTCTCCTTAATCCTCCTCCTCCTTTCCTCCAAAGCATCCGCATCATCTTCCTCCATATCCAACTTTTCCTGCATTCTAGCTTCCTCTTCAATTGTCGAAACAATCTCAGCCTGTCTAATGCGGCGATGATCAGCTCTCACTTCCTCGCGATC
Source organism: Quercus suber (assembly GCF_002906115.3). NCBI lineage: Eukaryota > Viridiplantae > Streptophyta > Magnoliopsida > Fagales > Fagaceae > Quercus > Quercus suber. The sequence goes on along the minus strand of NW_027069961.1, from coordinate 299,856 downwards.
GTCTATCCTACTCTGAGCCAAACGTCGCAGCCTAGCATCATCCTTCCTAACAATATTCGAGTCATCCTGACGACTCCTCGGAAACGCTTGTTCCAGAGCAACATCTCCATCTTCAAGGGCAGCATTAGCAGCATCATCATCATCAGCCCATTCAGGTGCTCTACCAGGCCAATACCTTTTAACTTTTGTTTGCCTAATTTTCCCCCTAAGCTTATCCCTAATGGCAATTATAGTATCACTAACACCCGCTGTCACCGACATTTTTGTTCCCTGTTTCGAAAATCCTAAGTTTATCAAGAGTTCAACCCTCAAAACATTATTGACATTTACTAGGTCTGCTGTTGTAATCCCTTAAAAGTGAAGAATTTTAGTACATGTTTTGGCCAACAATTGTACACAAAATAAATAACCCAAATAACAATTTGATAATCTCTCTCTCATTCTCTCACGTCGATCTGCTCTGGCTCTTCGGGAGAGCTGTCAGCTGACCAACCGATCTTCTTCCCTCTTTTCTTTTTCTTCTTCTTCTAAATATACGCCTTACATATTTTACCGTTTTCCCCTCTTGCCCCATAGGTTTTTTTTTTTTTTTTTTTTTTTTTTTGAAGAAGAAGAAGAAGAAGATACGAAAATAAAAGGTAGTTTGGTTGATGTAGATATGCAGTGGTGGGCGCTGGTTTTGCTGGGCTCTCCGTTGCTTGGCACTTATTAAACGTAACGTATTATCTATTCTTTTTTTTTTTAACACTCTCCTTCCTTCTTTCTTTACAAAACAAAAACATTAGCTTTTTATTGATTGATATTAACAATGGGGAGCAGAGTAGTGGTAAGGATTTGGGATTACGCATAGACATATTTGATGAAGTAGGCATTGGCGGTGGAGCCTCTGGAGTCTCTGGCGGTCTTCTCCACCCTTATTCCCCAAAAGGTACCATAACATACCAACATTCTTCACTCCAATCAACTCTATGCTCATTTGTCATCACTTTTTTTTAACTCTATATCTATATTGTTCTTTTTGTTGTTCACTAGTTACAATTTGCTCCATGATTTTCTGTTTTTCAACTATGTTAATGTAGTCTTTTCGGCACAAAGCCTATATTCTATCCAAAATTAAAAATTTTGGATGAAATTGGAACCCTTTAAACATATGAGAATGGAATGGGACCTTCTTCACTCCACTAAACTCTATGCTCTTTTTTCTTTACTTTTTGTTGTTCACTAGTTACAATTTGATCCCTCATTTTCACAAGTTCCAACAATATATAAAATGTAGTCTTTTTTACCTTCAAAACTTCAAGTGCCACACCATCATCAATTTCCACACGAAGCCTATATAATCTTCCAAATTAACATTTTTAATGAAAATTGAAACCCTTTTCAATTTTGGGAATGGAATTTGATATTTCATGAACCAAAAATTGTAGTTGTTTAGTTTCTTCTTTCTTTTAACTATTCATAATATACTTGTGTTGTTTTGTTTTTGCCATTTTTTGTAAAAAATTTAAACGGACTGATCAGTTTGACTTTTATTTTGTAGGTAAGCTACTCTGGCGGGGTGCTGAGTGTTGGAATGAGTGTTTAAAGCTTTTGAGCATTGCTGAAGCAGCAGTTCCTCAAAACTTTAATGAGTTCATAGTTCAGAGAAGGTTCTTTTCTCATTGCATAACCTCTTTGTTTTGTTTCTCTGTAGATTTGGTTACCCTTTTAAGTGCATGTGTGTGTGTGTGTGTGCAGTGCATACTTCGGATCTTTCGGTCATTGTATATGATATTTACAAATTAGTTGACTGAAAGTAGTAGTTTAGAAATCTAGGATTTTTTGTAAGGTCCATTTTGATGTGCTCTTAATCCCTTTGGGTCAGGTCGTTCATGAACAGGTTTAAACATGGAAATATCCTAAACTTCTGGAAGTAAAAGGTCATGTTTTCTTAAAAATATATTGCACTAAGTTGGAGCCCTGTTCAGTTTTCATTGTATTCTACTTTACTGCTCATGCATTGAATTTGAAGGCTTAGAGAGCTGGTATAAGTTCTCACTACTTTCATTGTATTCTATTTGTTCCCCTTTATCTTCTATGTCCGTTAACCTTTATGTGGTGGGTTGTCATTTCTGATCAAAGTTTTTCAAATTTCTATTCAGGGGCATCTTGAGACCTGCTATGAACTTGAAGAATTTGCTTATATTGAATGATGTAATTCAATCTGACCTTCATCAATGCTCAAATAGCTTAGTAGTTGATATTTCATTTGTAATAATATTGGCATTTCTTGCTTTTTATTTGTTTAGAATGCTCAGAATTGCCTTGCCAGTTGCAGAATAGAGACCATCAATCAGGATGCTGCTCAAAATCTAACACCCAACTTATGTCTTCCTTTCAACTCTGCCTTCTATATGCCTGAAGCTGTAAATATCCATCCTCAACGCTATCTCCAGGTCTGAAGAAATTAAGTCTCTTCTTGGAGTAATTATTAGTTCATATATATACACATATATATATATATACTGTCCTCATTCTAACTCTTATTTTTTTAGGCACTCTTCTTAGCGTGTGAAAATTTAGGGAAAGAACTATCAAATTCTGGCTTTGGACTAAAAGAGTTACGTTTGCATAAGAAATCTATTCACAAACTCCTAGATTTTGAAGGTAATCTCTCAGACTACTGTTTTGATCTTTTTTAATTGCATTTGTGCGTTGAAAGCTGGTCATCACATATCTGCTAAAGAAGGCTCATGTTGTAGAATTTTTAGGCTCTTTCTATATAGGTTGCATGCATGTAATCATCCCTTCTTATACTTGAACGTCACACGTAATTTCCTGTATAATCAATAAAAAATGAAATTTATAGTGCAAATTTTTTGACCTTGAGTTGTTGGTTGGCTTATAATAGTTTCTGATACAGAGCAGTAACATGGCTGGAAATATACAACTGAGTAACATGGACAATTCTTGTAGAGTATCCATGTCCCTGTTTTGTTTTCTTACAATTTCAATATTTGTTGCATGTATCCATTGTCATGTCTTTGACCCGTGTCCATGTTAATGCATCATGGTTGATTTAAGAATATAATAAAAATTGAATTACCACCTGAAGATTCAAAAATTTATCAAGCCTTCACCTACACTTGGCCCCCAAGTACAAAATGCAATGTCTCTTTTCTGTGGATTAGAGAGATGTCTTTCTGAATTATACAGCATATGATGGCTGATTATGAAGGTAGGGATTGGAACAGAAGGAGACACTGATTACTTTCATTTTGGGGAGTCAGCAATTCAGAAATGTTCTCATTCACACTTCTCAAAATGGTGTCCCAAACAGGTTAACTAGCTTGAGAAAGGTTTCTCGTACCTGATTATTCCCTATAACATTCAATCCTGAACCTGAGAACTTGGATACACAATCTGTTGGCTATAATAAAAATAAGATTTGGCTTTGCATTGGCAAAAGAAAACTTTCAATGGCAATTTAGACCATCAAACCTATATTAAGCTTCAAATTGCTGTTTTGACTTTTGAGTTGCTAATCTTGGTGGAATTTCATAATTTACAAACATACTTCGTTTAGATCATCTATCTCTTAATTAGTTAATCTGTGATTGAATTTTTTGTATTAGGGGAATATGATGCGGTGGTAGTATGTCTAGGTGCCAAAGCAGATTTGCTTCCGGAGCTCTCAGGAAGGCTTCCATTGAGGACTTGCAGGGGTGTCATTGCTCACCTGCAGCTGCCTGATGATATGGGGTAAAAGCTGTCTTATGTCTTGCGTACACTTTGTGCCAGTGTTTAAAATTAACTTGGAATCTCATGGCCCATATCATAGTTTTTAGTATCATAAGATATGCGATACACATTGTATCGTAGCCAAAAAGTTATGTATCGGTACATTACATAAACATTTGGGTTTAAATAGGGTTTTCTTACTAAAATTTGGGCTTTGGCTTGAGCCCAAAAGTTGTTATACTTGTTTTAATCAAAATTATTGGGCTATTTTGCTTTAGAGTCGTGTTAACAAATGCCCCTAGGGCATTTGTTAATGGATCATTTTTAGGAAAGTTTTAATAACACTTTTATTAGAAATATAAAAAGTTGTCCAAAAAGTTAATTACTTTTTTTTTCCTATAAAAAGTTTCTAAAAATAATTCCTAAACCCCCCTTAGAGCATTCATTAACTTTTCTCATTATATATAGCAAATGACTTTTAAAAAATTAGTTTAATATAACTGCATTTATAAGAATATATATTGTTATTTATACTGTGGTTCTTAGAAGATTTTTGTTATTTGTGTGATTGTACAATGAGCTTTCCAAAAATTTAAAAAAAGAAGGAAAAAATGGGTGATAAGAGGAAAAGAATTATGGAAAAGGATTCCACTTGGGATCATTGTATCCATAATTCCATATAATTGATGATAAGATAAGTAGGCTTAAACTTAAATGCAACTATTTGTCAAACGAATATTGGGGTGAAGTTGTACGGATGAAAAACCACCTAGCACAAACTCGTAAGGATTTTATTTTTTATTTATTTTAATAATTTTGATGAAAACTCGTAAAGATGTTTAATCATGCTTGAAGATGCTAGATGATGTTAAAGATTATTTTGCCAAACTTTTTTTATAATAAATATACAATTTATATATGTATATCTATAACTTTTTTGGAAATTTTATAAGATGTTTATATATATTACGACACACAATACATAAAAATGAAAAAAAATAATTCACGATACAATTCGTGTTTGATAACTATGGTCCATAATATATAACTCAATTTTGGACAACAAAACAAATTTAAATGTTTAATAACTTGTACAGGGTCATATAATGGATTTCTTGATATTTTGATCCCCTCCCTCTTTCCTTGTGTGTCAGTGTGGATATTGTACTCCTTATTTTGATTTCCCTCATGATGTCATCATCATGTAAAGGCTAAAAGAAACAAATGGTAGATCATGTTGTTTCTAGTCCGTTTGAGAATAATTTATTTAGCTAAAATTGAAAACTTTTTACTGAAAGTGTAAAGAAAAAAAAAAAGCTAAAAGTTAGCTGCATAGTACAATAGAATTCATGAATAGTACCAAAAAGTGCAATGAGACCCATATATAAAAAATAATAATAAAAAAGGCTAAAAACTCAAATAAGCTAAACTTTTCATCACATCCCAAACAAAAGCTTTCTCAAATTTTTACTTCTATTGCAATACTCATTTTTGAAACACTTGCAGAGAAGATTATCCAGACCATGGCCCCTCAATATTGTCAGATGCGTGGCTTGCCTTCCAGGGCCCCCGCAGTTTATATATGGGCTCAACATGGGAATGGAAATCAAGGAACTCCTCACCAAATGTATCAGCAGATGAATCTTCTAGTGCTCTTCAAGAGCTTTTGCCGAAGGCAAATGTGATATATCCAGCTATAAAGGATTGGACTTTTACTGGAGCAAAGGCTGGTCTGAGGGCAATGCCACCTCTCACTCCACATGGATCACTTCCACTTTTGGGATGTATCAATGATGTTATTGGTGGAAATTATGCTTGTAATTTCTGGTTATTTGGAGGGCTTGGTTCAAGGGGATTGTTGTACCACGGTTGGCTAGGGAAATTGATTGCACAGGCCATCCTGTGCTCTAATGAAGAAATGATTCCAACTGAACTAACATCTTGGAAGAAAATAAAGCAATGATTCATGAAATTCTTCAAGAAAACCATCTATTGAATTCTTAATTTATTTAGTTCTCTTAGAAAGAAGACATGCTCAACTTTCCTCTTGCAAACAGAAATGGGCCCATAGATTTTTGTTTTTTGTTTTTGTTTTTTGGGAGGCTCAGGTGGAGTAAAAATTATATGTTGTACCCGGCATATATGCCGGGTACACCATATACCTGCTCCAGGTGGAGGGGGGATTCTGTAACAACAAAGTAAACTGATCTATTACAATTCAAGGTTTAAGATTTAGGAAAATGTCAATAACTTAGCTTCAATTTTCATAATAAGCTGTTTTTTCCCCCTGGTATTCCCTGTCATCTAACTAATCTAAGATAGTGACCATCTTTTGAGGTTATCTTGGATGAGATTTTAATTTGAAAAGAGTAAAGATAGCTAAAATTGGACAATATATTTCCACAAGCAGTCATTAGTCATTTAGTTGTAACAATTCTTAGCCAGACAAAAAAGAACCAAAACAAAATTCAAGAAAAAATTCTAGCCGACATTTCTAGTAACTGGGGCTAACAAAAGCATTTTCTTGTCATTGCAACACATTAAACTGCATGAAGAATATACTTTACACTAACTGGTAACATCAATATGAAAACTCTGGTGCAGGAAGAAACCGAGGTTCTTAGCCCAATGTCCACATATAAACCTGGCCCCCACTAGTGGCTCCTGCAAGCATGCCAACATTGTAAGGGTGTGCATCAAACCTGCATGGAATTGCTGACATGTGTGGGCTTTCTAGAGTGAATATTGTTCTTTTTTGAGCTGGGGAGATAACATCAACTCCTCTTTTCATATTGCCAATGAAGATGTATGAATCATCCCAGCCCCATATTGCTCTGCTCCCGCAAAATTAGAAAAAAAAGAGACGTTAAAGACAATCTTATTTCCGCAATAATTGGTCATCAGACCACAGTTTACAGTCCAACTTATCCTAATCACATTTGATCTTTTTCTGTGTTTTTGAAAGAGGCTTTTTTTTTTTGGTGGGGGGGGAGGTGTTTGTGGCGTGGATGAGGAGGGGACTACGGTCCATCTTAGCATAGAGCTGGGCATGTAAAGATGTATTTCTTTGCCTGAACAACTGGGAACAGCAATAATGCAGGAGTTTCTAGTGTTATCTCTAATGACCATTGATGCTGATTCAAGATAAATTGCTTCAGGAAAACCTGGAAGAGAGGGATTTCATAGAATGGACTGGACTGTTGCTAAATCTGGTATCTTCAATAATGCTAGAGTTTCTAGTGTTATCTCTAATGACCATTGATGCTGATTCAAGCTAAATTGCTTCAGGAAAACCTGGAAGAAGAGAGGGATTTTGTAGTATGAACTGGACTGTTGCTATCAGATCAAAGCAGCCAGCTGTTGATTGGTGGAGGATGGTCTGGCATTCTTCTACTATCCCAAGGCATGCATTCATTTGTTGCTTGGATTTTAAAAATAGATTGATTACCCTTGACAGACTCTTAAATTGGGGGTATCAAGGTAACATTTTGCATGTATTTTGAAGAGGGTATATAGAAAGCAGGGATCACTTGAATTTTGAGTGCTCTTTTCCCTCGAGAGTTTGGCATCAGATTGAGATGTTATGTCAGATTAGATTCAGGAGGCAGTGCTATTCTAAACTCCTACAATGGGGTGTCAAAGCTTTGAGATGTTACGTCTGTGATTTGTAAGTTTGCTTTGGGCATCACATATTATATCACTGCAAAGAGATGCTAAAGCGTCTGATGGTGTCATCTAGTCTGAGGAGAGCACAATTCAAGCAGTCAAGTGGGATGTCAAATCTACAGGAAGTTTAAAGACTCTGCAGGAAAAAATCCTCAGCAGTCTCTGGGGCATCTTTGCTCAGTGTTGATTGGTGGAAAGAACTAATCGTTCAGGAGTCTGGGTTCTTGGTTACTTCACTGTAATTTGTTTTGTCTGTTTGTCTTAGTTGTTGTGCTGCAGTCTTAGCTGCTGGTTTGGTTTGATTTTTTGTAGCTTTTAGGCGCGAGCCATTGAGGAACAGTCACCAACTTTAATAGAGAATGATTTTCAGATTTGCCATAGAACATAGCAGATGGTTCAACAAAAGAAAGACACATCAGCATTTGATAATCTGACAAAAATTTGTACCTGAAAGAAGAAATCCATCTTCCTGTCTGATTGTTATGCTTAATCATTGAAGTGTTATCGAAATTAACTCCGGTCACTATACCAACTGTGTCGTCCATGCTACATGAAGACAATTGAAAATTAATTAGTAGAATTAAGATCACATACAATCCTGTTCAAACTAACCACACATTATGTACAATACTTTGACTCTAAACAAGATAACTAACATAAGCAATATATTGCATTTAAGGGAAGAAGACAAAATAAAATAATTTGCATGTTTGCATACCTAAAAAGAGGAAGTCGATTAGTAGCTAGAAATCCCAAACATCTCACGACTACGACTATAAAATAAAGGGATCAACTTGAAATTTAGCTTCTTCAGCAAGTGGTTTATAAGGTAATTCACTCAATCAGTATTTAACTAGTATTGGTAAATAGAATACACAGTGAAAAAGAGTCTTTTATTTGCAAAGTTTTGTAGAAATTATAAAATTATACAAAAAAGTACAGATTATGATCACTGAAGTGTACTCAGATAGTTTGAAGCAAACTACCATCTAAGAGGTTGTAAGATATTCAATCTGAAAATCAAAGGCTTGATACAGCACTGCATACCTTGTTGTTGCGAGGGAGCTTCCAGAGGGTGAGAAGTAAGCAGACTGCACAGCCCTATTGTGCCTAACTTCCTTCAGAGGTTTGGGTTGATCTACATTAACACTTCTCAAATCCCATATGCAGGCAGTTCCATCTGAGGAACTGGTAGCTATGATGTTAGAGTTTTCTGAGTTAAAATCAATGGAATTAATCCTATCTTCATGCAAATTCCATTGGGTTGAGCATTTCCCAACCCTTTCATCCCAGATATTAAAACCTCCACGACCCTCGCTAAAATATAAGCACTTGATATCATCTGGTCGTTGAGAAAGAGAATATATAGAATCATTACTAGAATATACCAGGTCAAATACCTCCTTCTCAGCATCCATCAATCGGATAAATCCAAAATAACAACTGGTAAAGATCTGCACTTTAAATTCAACAATTATGAATCAGCTGGAATCTTATGAATTTATGAAACTCAACATGCGTCCAATATTTCTATAGTGTAAGAGTGTGTAACTAGGAAGTCACAGCTAAAGTCGAATGACATTTTACAAGAGCCAGCCCAAGCAATGATATTGAACTATTAAAAGCAGATAACTCAACATGAAGATACAGTCATACATACAAAGCAAAGCCATCTGCATTCATTATTCAATCCAATGGTATCAAGGTATCCTAGAACATTTACAACCTCATTAATTCTTCTCAAATATACAGAATCATCATCAGAATTGTTAACTGAAGGCTACTATATTCAAGAAAAAGAAATGCCAATGCATGGCAAATAAGGGAAGGGGGTAGGGGAAGCATATAACAGCTACAAAAGTGTTGGTTATTAACCTATATAAGTGATATTCATTCTAATATTTACAGTGTCTACTGCTCAAAACAATGTGGTTTGGTCTATGAGGAAAAAACTATTACGTTGCAAGTAAAGCAACAACTTCAACAATAACTTAAAGTTCACATAAAAAAGATATGCATTATTGCTTTACAATTCATCTATCACCAATTCTGTACATATCATATAAAGAGATGATTATGCAGCTCCAATTCACTTCCAACCAAAGTAATACATAACTGTACAGTGAAAAACACCACTGCTGTCTAGTAAATAAGAAGTTGCCTTCAAATTTCAAAATCTCGTTACAGAAATTCTTATGCTAGTGCTACTACTAAAAAACTTCCTCAGGTACCATGTGACAGTAACTCAGCAAGATTGTGTTATGACAAAGTAGTTATAAGATAATACAATCTCAAAATGTACATGTGGTATACCATTTCTACAACTATTTAACACACCAACACTAAATGCAGAGTACTTATAACCTTTATAGGCAATCAATTACACACTAATGTAAACATTAAGTACAATACAAGCAATCTTTTCAAACCAAATTACCTTTGATGAGCATTGTTGCTGGATGGAAATCCCGGAAATGGGACCAGAATGTGGATGATACAAATAAATCCCGTCATCTTTATCCATACTAGAATCAACATCCCAAAACCCAACATCCCCAAACTTGTTCCCAACCACAATCATTTTCGAATTGCTACAAGGCAAAAACCGCACATTCATAATCCTCCCCGGCACAACTCGCGCAATATTCTCTGGATTCAGACTCAAAGAACCCAATTCCAAACCACCCTTTATCGAATCTCCACCGTTTTCAAAACCAAAATCCTCATGGGGTTTCTTTGAAACGCCCAAAATCCTTTCCATTAGTAGTTTATCGGAGCCGGTTCCACGATAAGCATCTCTGCAACTAAGAGGCCCCAAACCTCGCGGCGAAGGGTTGGATTGGGTTAAAGTTTTTGCGACCATAGGAGTTGCTTCGACAGTATCGTCTAGAGCTTTGAAGTCAGAGTATTCTGGTGGCATTCCACGAGTGCGCAGGGACCTTCGGATTACGATTGGGGATTGAGTTCTGGGCTTCTTCTCCGGACTCACTTTGTACGATTTAGTTACAACTCTGCCACAATACAAACAAAAACAAAAGAAATTTAAAATTTTGAGAAATGGGTTTTCCATTTTGGATAAAAATATTGATGGGTTTTGGTTTTTGGATGTGTTGTTACAAAGATGGGTTTTCATTGAAAGTAAAATTTAGAGAGAGAGAGAGAGAGAGAGAGAGAGACCTTTGGCGCTTAGCAGAGGAAGAGGCGGAGAGCTCAGTGGCTTTGGAGTGGATTTTAAGAGCAGCCATCATTTCGTCGTTTCGACGAATGTTCTCGAGGCGCTTCCGCTCGTATTCTGTGAGTTTCTGAGACGACGCCATGGGAGAGTCGAAAGACAGAGCTTGAGAGAGAGAGAGAGAGAGAGCGGTTCTATTTGGAATTTGGAAGTGTCAAATGTAGAAAATATGTAAATACGGGGGTGTTGTGTAATTGTGTTGTGTACTGTAGATGCGTGTGTGGCTTTGGCGGGAAATGGCTTTGGCGGGAATGAAAAATGTCATAATAGTGTAGGACAGGTGAGAGAGGCAGAGCATTTTGAACAAAATTGTCTTTCTCAATTGTCGTTTGGATTTGGGAAAATGTGATTGGATTGGAACCGAATGATAGTGGCACTGAACTTTTGATATCTAGGAAAATTCTTGTTAAAGTCTCATCTCATACAATACTTATTATGAGGCTATATTTTTATCTATACTACTATTTATTGAACTTCTTATATTTGGAATCTTCATTTATTATTATTATTTTTTTAAATGCCCTTACACCCTATGTCTAAGTAGTGATAAAATTAAATGACAATTCAGTAAAAATATAATTCTAATCCTACTGAAAAATAGGGCTACTCTTCTATTGATTTTCAAATAACTTTGTCCACTTATAAATTAAATTCTCTAAATAAAAATTATATATATAAAATAAAAACACTAGTTTTTTTTTTTTTTTAATTTTGCTATAAAAAAAAAAAGTCTCATCGCATGCGCGAACTAATGAACCTAGTCATATATTACGGTATTGAAATTCACTATTTATATTTAGGCAAAGCAAAAATGTAGAGTGCACCTTATTTGGCCAAAATTTACTTTAGGCTTTTAATTTTGTTTTTGTTCGAATGAGTCATTTATTCAATTAAGGCATCTTTGTTCCAATCCCCAAAAAAGAATTAAGGTATTTTTGACAATTTCTATTAAAAGATTTTTTAATTTAAAATTGTTGTAAAATAAAATTTTGGACACTTGATAACAACATTTAACAATGATTGATGGATAGATCTTAACAGTCCATTTGGATTGAGGTGGAGGCCAGAGAAGTGGAAGGGAGTAGAGTACAAATTAATAAACTTGAAACTTAGAGGTCTTAACTGAAAGGAAAGTAAATTTAAAAAATTGAAATAAATTTTGGTCAAACTTAGAGAATGCACTTTGTATTTTTTTCACATATTTATTATCATATTAATTTGTAATTTTTTATGAAGAATTTATAAATGATATTAATAGTAATCAAAATACATCCGCCTCAGTAGTTGCGGTAAAACAAGGAGGAATTTCCTCTAATCAAGAATATGAAACTAATAACTTTTTACTAAAAGTATTGTAAATAATACTAAAAAGAAGCTGAAATAGTACAGTGAGATCTATAAATAGTACAGTGGGATTTATAAATAGTACGAAAAAGTGCAATGAGACCCATGAATAGTACCAAAAAAAAGCTAAATAGTAAAAAAAGTTGACTTTTTAAGTTGATGTCAAATACAACCGACATATTCATTGCAAGAATTTCCTCCAAAAGCATCCATATGTTGCCATATCTAATCTGAGCGCTTTTACCAAACATAAACCACTTCTTGGTCATCCCATTCAACAACAAAGTCAAAAATACCAATTTCCAAGCAAAACATGATAACGATGGATGGAATCAGGACTTGGAGTTAGATGACAAAAGTATTAAAAAAAAAAAAAGTCATTATGATCGTCTTAATAAGTATTCATTTAGTATTAAGTATTAACAATTTGTTAACAAAGATAGAGATACAAAAAATCATTGTTTTTTAATAAGTTAATACATTACAATACAATTATGTATGAAAATGGAACTCGGTGTGTTTTTAAATCTTTTTAAAATCATCTATTATTGAATTCGTACTAATTGTCGCAGTGATATCCCTTTTAATGAATAATATCATAAAATCTGTCAAAAACTCACATTCCATCTTGTTGTGAAGGTCAATTTTCATGACATTCTTAGCTGACAATTTTCACTCTATAGTTGTAATAAAAATTAGAAGAATAAATACAAGCATGACCACTCTACAATCAAGCGGGTAGTATTATGATTTTTTAGTTCTCACCATCCATTGACACAATTATTTAATTTAAAATTATGTTGAATTTGCCAAAGGCTTTGTAGTTGAATTGGCACATTCCCATGTACTAAGTACTCGAGGATCTAAGGCGGGGAAGGATTTGAATTGCATGGTTAGCAGTATATTGTAATTACCTCTCAAAAAAAAATTATGTTGAATAAGGGAAAAATTATTTTGTTTAAATTTGTTTAAAGAGCCAAGTTGTCTGTTTTGGGTAAAATTAGTTCATTCTGCTTAAATTTTTTTAGCTTTACTATTGGAAAATTTTGTTGTTGGGCTAATTTTTTGAGCTTGTTAATTTTGTTTTAAATTCTAGATCTATACATTTTTTTAATAGCTTATAAAATTGTCAATGTATTGTTAAGGATGGTTAAATGTCATTTTATTGAATAAAATTGCTAAAATTAATACTTAGTATTTTAAAAAAAAAATTGGGGGGGGGGGGGGGGGGAGAAGAATCCCCCAAGGTCCAAGAATACCTCCATCCATTATGATCACTTCTAGAGCAGCAAATGCATGAGAGACTAACCATGAATAGAGAGATGACAACATTGTATTTGTACTCCTTGCCTTAATCACATTAATTTCTGAATGAGCTTGGTTAACAAGTATTCTTAGGGTATTTGTTTTTTGATAAACCTTAATTCATTTGTTAATGGACCATTTTATAAAAGTTTTTATACCACTTTCATGATAAATATAAAAATCTGTTAAAAAATCAATTACTTTTTTTCATTCCTTATAAATTTTTTTTAAAAAATATTGCATAAATCAATGCCCTTAGGATGTCCATATTAACATTTTCATTTGTAAATTTATGTAGTAAAATTTGTAATAGTTTTAGCATTTTTCATAGAGGACTTACTTAGGAAATAGAAATCTTATATCTCACTTTTTATATTCCACTTTATAATTAACCAATTATGGTATGTTAAGTGTCTATTTTTTTTTTTTTTAATTTTAAACTTTGGTTATTTTATAAGGAAAGTAAAAGAGAATACATGACAAGTTATAATTGGTAGAATATAAAATAAAACTCAAATACTTGTCTTAGAAGATGGACTAAAATTAAGCAAGTTGCAATCCTTATTTCTTGTAACATGAATCTAACTTTTGTTTCATATGGAATAAATAATAATAAAAAAACCATCTTTTTTTTTTCAATCCATAGGTTGAATGATCTATGGTCTAGTGGTTGCCTTTAACCTTAAAATTTCATTCATGACATCCATTTAGGGGAAATACATAGAAATTGATGTTTCACAATCATTTGAAATTACAATAAACAATCTCATGACTAAGGATGGCAATAAAAGCCCGACTCGCGAATACTCGGCTTGGCTCAACCCTAATGGGTTGGATTTTACCCGGTCCGATAAATAATAGGCTTGGATATGGATTAAAAAAAAAACCCGAAAAGGGTCCTGGTTTTATGCATACCCGACTCGTATACATATATAATATTAAAAAATAAAATAGAAAACCCTAGATATAAATACTCTCTTTCTCCTATTAGATTTCATTTCCCAAACCCTAACGCTCACCCTCACCCTCACCTCTCTCTCTCTCTCTCTCTCTCTCTCACAGAGGCACACACTATCGTTGACCACGCACTTTTGCTGATCTTAACAAACCACAATACAAATCCAAATCCTTGTTGCCGTTGTCATCTCTCATCGCCATCTTCGTAGTCGTTGTCTTCGCTTCATTACCGACGTTACTATTATCACCATCATCTTCATCACAAATCTGACAGCAAGATTGAAACGGCGCTGTTGTAGCATAGAGCCTTTCAACAATCCCATCTCTTCGTTGCTTCAACTCGCTACCATAATCCATAGATGCCACCAAAATTGCTGTCTCTATAAACGTCCACACATCCACACCTGAAGTCTTTAGAACCATTCCTGAAATCATCTATATCCATTGTTTTGTCCTCTCTTTTAATATATATATATATATATAAATTGTATCTGAAATGAAACAATATCATATTGAAGATTGAAAATAGTTTCTGTTTGTGATTTGTATTTTTTTTTTTCGATTAGTGTGATTTGTATTTCTGTTTATGTTTGTGATTGAAACAGTTTTTGTGGTTATGATTTTTGTGGTTGTAAATTTTTTTTTTTTTTAAAGATTGGATCAGATTGGGCCATAGATTAGGCCTTTTGAATAGGCGGCAAAACTGGCTAGATGAGGCCTGTAGGCCCCAACAAGGCAGGTTTGCCATTTATTAAACGGGCTGGGTTTGGGTAACGGATAAGGCCCACAGGTTGGGTTCAAGTATCAAAGAATCTGGCCTGAATCCGACTCGTTGCCATTCCTACTCCTGACTTAGAGAAATCATATAGTCATCAAAGTAGGGCAGTATGCGTCTATTTTCCTTGCTTTATAGATATTATGGGGGGCAACATATCTATAAAGCAAAGTGCTTTGGGAAAAAAAATTAAAATTAAAATTTTGAGAAATGGGTTTTCCATATTGGGTAAAAAAAAATGATGGGTTTTGGTTTTCGGATGTGTTATACAAAGATGGGTTTTCAATTTTCATTGAAAGTTAAATTTAGAGAGAGAGACCTTTGGCACTTAATAGAGGAAGAGGTAGAGAGCTCAGTGGATTTTGGAGTTGATTTTAAGAGCAGCCATCATTTCGTCGTTTGTACGAATGTTCTTGAGGCACTTTCGCTTGTATTTTATGAGTTTCTGAGACGACGCTATGGGAGTGTCAGAGGGAGAGAGAGAGAGAGAGAGAGAGAGAGAGAGAGAGAGAGAGAGAGAGAGAGAGAGGATTCTATTTGGAATATATATATATATATATGGAAATGCTAACGATATCCTTAGGTCATTGGTTAACAATTTATTTAAAGAAAGTTTTTATGGGAAAAGAAAAAAAATTAATATTTTTGACAATTTTTTTCATTTCTCATAAAAGTGGTGTCAAAACTTTCTTTAAATGGATTGACACTCGTTAGTATGATCCCATATATATGTGTGTGTGTGTGTGTGTGTGTGTGTGTGTGTGTGAGAGAGAGAGAGAGAGAGAGAGAGAGAGAGTGATTGTGTTGTGTAGGTGTGGCGGGAATGAAAAATATCATAATTAGTGTAGGACAGGTCACAGGAGAGAGAGGCAAGACCATTTTGAACACAAAGTTGTCTTTCTCAATTGTCATTTGGATTTGGGACAAAGTGATTGGATTGGAACTGAATGAGAACTTCTGATATCGTATATTATGTTTTTGAAATTCACTATTTATACTAGCATACACTAAACTCAATAGTTTACTTTATTTCAAACCCTAAATTTTAGTTTCTTAAAAATAACTTCTTGTGTAACCTTACTAACAATAGATAAATTCAAATTGAAAAAGTACATTAACCTCAAAATAAAAAAAGAGTCTCATTGCACGTGCGGAGCGCGAGTGATGAGGCTAGTAATTTATAAATGCTTAGTATGATATTTGCGGATAAAACTTTAACCACAATCTCTACAACCTATTGCAATCATCTTTACATCTTCACTTATGTGCCCAAAGACATCACATACAAAGCAGAATTAATGAACTCCAATCTCTCTAACCTGTTGCAACCATCTTTGCATCTTCACTACTATGCCCCAAAAATATCATATAGAGCAATGAATGAACTACTATATTAATTTTTTTTTTTTTAATTCCCCGTCCAACTTTGTTAAAGGTGAATTCTAATTGTTGGTGGTGCATGAACTCATCCTCGCACTATTTGCGAAGTTATTTAACCAAATGTTAGTGCTTGCACTCCAAAGGAAACTAATTAAAAGATATATTATCGGAGCAATATAAGCAAAATTGATTAGAGGATTATCTCTCCTATATTTATTGGAGAGTAATTCTTAGGTACTCTCGGAGTATGGAAAATGATACTCCCTCCTCTCACATTCATGGTGGGGTCCACTTATTAAATTCATTGCAGAGTTCATTATAAATGTGAGAAGAGGAAGCACTATTTATCCATGCTCCGGAAGTACCTAAAAATTTTCCTTTACTGAAAAGGAAGTAGAGAGCTAGATCCAAAAACTTTCCTTTTTGTTTCCTCAAAAAAGATAAAACTTAAAATACTAATTTTTAATACCGAGTATGAGATGAATACAATTCATAGATTATTTTTTGTGTAGTTAATTATATATTAATGATGGGGTTGGCTTCAAAAAAAAATCAACTAAAAAAAAAAGGATGGCGCTGCAATCCATTTCTTTTGGAGATAAGATTTTATTTACTCTTAATAATAAAAGGATTAGATGAAAATTTTATATTATAATCAAATTAAGATTTTTATCAACTTAGAAATTATAGGAGAAGAAGATTGTAATCAAATTAAGATTTTTATCAACTCATAAATTACAGGAGAAGAAGATAAGAACAAAAAAAATTTATATTTATTTTTTTATATAAAAAATGTACAAAAATTTTTGCAATTTGGTGCTGCCACATAGCACAACTACGACTTCTAAACTCAACTTTTATTATACTTATTATATATTAATGATTGTGTTGGCTTAAAAAAAATCAACTAAAAAAAATGATGGCGCTGCAATCCATTTATTTTGGAGATAAGATTTTATTTACTCTTAATAATAAAAGGATTAGATGAAAATTTTAGATTGAAATCAAATTAAGATTTTGATCAACTTAGAAATTATAGGAGAATAAGATTGTAATCAAATTAAGATTTTTATCAACTTAGAAATTATAGAAAAAGAAGATTGTAATCAAATTAAGATTTTTATCAACTTAAAAATTATAAGAGAAGAAGATAAGAACAAAAAATTTTATATCTAATTTTTTTATATAAAAAATGTACAAAAATTTCTACAATTTGGTACTGCCACATGGCACAATCACGACTTATAAACTCAACTTTTATTATATAGTATATGATTTAGGCAAAAATGTAAAATGCACTATTTAAATTTGACGAAAATTTATTTTAAACTTCTAACTTTGTTTTGTTTGATTGAGTTATTTAAGTTTTATATTTATTCAATTAAGGTCTTTTTTGTTCCGATAAAAAAAAAGGCATTTTTGTCAACTTCGGTTAAAATATTTTTTATTTTAAAAATTTGAAAAATAAAATAAAAATTTGGACACTTAATGGTAACATTTAACAGAAATTAACAGATAAACTTTAATGGTCCGTTTGTATTGAGGTGAAAAAGAGAGAAGTAGAATAGAGTTAAATTAACTTAAAATTTAGAGGATTTAATTGGAAAGTAAAGGGAAAAGGCTTAAATGAATTTTAGTCTAACTTTTTTTTTTTTTGAGGATAAACTACATAAAAAAAAAGGGTCAAACTAAAAAAGTGTACTTTCCATTTATTTCCTCATATTTATTATCCTGTTAATTTGTAATTTTTTTATTATAAAGAATTTAAAATTTTTATTAATAGTAAATCAAAAAAGTATATACGCCTCAACAGCTGCAGTAAAACAAGGAGGAATTTCCTTTAACCAAGATACATATTAACCACAAGAATTTCCTCCAATAAAGCATCCATATTAGCCGTATCTAATCTGAGCCCTTTTACCACTTAAAACATGAACCGATTCTTGGTCATCCCAATCAACAGCAAAAGCAAAAATACCAATTTTCAAGCAAAAGCTGATCATCACGTATGGAATTAGGAACTAGAGTTAGGAGGGTAAAAGTATATATATAATAAATAAAAAGTTATTATGAAACTCTAAATAAGTATGCATTTATAGTATTAACAATGTATTAACAAAGAGTAATATACAACATCATTATTTCTTAATAAGTTAATACATTACAATGCAATCATTTATGAAAATGGAATTTGGTTTGCGTTCTTAAATATTTAAAATCATCTATGATTGAATTCGTACTAATTGTTACAGCGATGTCCCTTTTAATGAATAATATCATAATGTTGTCAAAAACTCATATTCCATTTTGTTGCATAAGTCAATTTTTGATAACATTCATAGCTGAAAATTTTATCTAATTGAGAAACGTAAGTAGTTAAAGATTGTAACTAAGTTTTGCCTTTATATTTATTTCTGAAAAGCAAATACAGAAATACTTATATTACTAGAAGATAGACTGAAATTAAGCAACCATTACTTGAGAAAACACAACTACTAGTCAGATATTATATATATATATATATATATGTTTTCTTTGGGGTTGTGATTTGGATAATCTGACCAAATTATAACAAGTAGCAATCCCTATTTCTTGGCCATCTTCTTTTTTCTCAATCCCTTGGCCGAATGATCTAGTGGTTGCCTTTAACCTTAAAATTTCATTCATGACATCCATTTAGGGGAAATACATAGAAATTGATGTTTCACAATCATCTGAATTTCAATAAACATCTCCTGACTCAGAGAAATCATACAGTCATCTGAGTAGGGCAGTATGTGTCTATTTTCCTTGCTTTATAGATATTATGGGGGGCAACATATCTTGCTGCTTATTTCAGGAAGTGATTTGGTTCCTGCATGATATTGATATGCCAACAAAACGTAGAGGCAATGAACTTTGATCTAAGATAAAGGGTACTATAATACTAAAGAAAACGGAAGAGAAATATATAGACACTATATTTCTAGAAAAAAAACTAGTACAAAGGAGTATTTTTGATCCTGAAAACCTAAAACCAAAAATCTAATGAGGATAGAAATGGAGAAAAGGGTAACAATGTCTAGAAAGAAAAACAAAGGAGTTCTGTCATACTAAAACGTGACACCATATTTCTATAATAATATATAATAGCTCCTTTAATCTTCGTTCCGTCCCTTTGAGTTCATTTTTCCATTCTCCAAATCAACTACAACAAGTCTCAAAGCATCTGGTTATTCCAGCAATTCTAAATCCTCACGGAAAGAAACATAGAAAATCAAATGAAGAAAGAAACATCACAAAGAGCTTCTCCTTTAAACCTTGTCCTCCCATCTTACTTAATTGTCTACATACACTTAATTAACGACTCAGCCGCATTCCATGTTTCACGAGGTCTTTTAAACAGTGTAGTGCTGTTGGATGGTTTCAATGTCCAGACCCTTCAACTTCACCACTGATTCAACATGTCCCTTGAGGGTGTGCAACTCCCTGAGCCTGCAAAAATAAGTAGAGTTTATATTCAATGTGGTTTTCGAAATAAGAATGACTTTTCTAAATGAACTTGATATTTGAATGTTTAACTGGACTATCATACAAACTTTGTTAGCTAGTCCAATTTAATGCATAGGTACAATCTTTTATAAAGCTTCCTGCCCCAATAGGGCCTCATTGAAGTTTATTTAAGGAACCATGAAACAACATGTTGAAGTTAAAAAGTTTCCCAGAATTATATAAATTTGTAATCACTTATGTTCCTGCTGGATTGAATGAGAATTTTAAAGTTCAAATATCTCCAGGGGTGAATTTTAGATGGGGCTGGTTCTGTAATCTACCTGGCAACTTCAGCACGCCTCTTCGCCTGCTCTGCAATCTCAGAAAGATCCCGGTAGCTGCTTTTCTCTGTATATAATGCTTCCGGAGGCTGGAGACCATGGAGTGTACGTTGAGCCAAGGCCCATTGTGCTTCCCTCTCGCCCTTCCCATAATCCTTCTTTGTCGTGAAAGCGGTCTTCATTAGGTACATACACAAAGAGAAAGCAATGGTAAGAGAAAACAAAAAACAAAAATTAAATTGAATAACATCGACTGATGGAGCTTAAAGATTATACGGTTTTATGAGAATTATTAGTCACCTTGTTTTGAAGCATGTTGTTCCAGGCCTTGCCGGACAATCCAAATCGGATGATGAACTTGAGGACATCGAGAGGGAGGTAGGTAATGATGCTGTAAATCCAGATCACTCCTGCCCAACCCCACCCAATGCCATGGATCCTGGCAAAGCCCCAGTGTGCATACACAGCAATGAGAGTGGCAACCTAATTTGAACAGGTAACACAATTAGAACAATATATGGTAATCATGCACACAAAAGTAGTAAGAACAAATTCAACACAATAACAAATAAAAATACAAACCAATTGTGCTGTAATGAAGGCAATGCAAAGCAAGAAACCAGGGCGTTCAACAAAGGACCAGCTCCTTGATCGGGTCACAAAGATGAGTGCTTGACTAATAATGCTCACTTGAAGGTAAAGGGCCGAGTTAAGCTCTGCATCATTATTAGCAATTGCCTTCACTCCAAAAACTTTCTGCAACAGTTATATTATTAGTATCCAACTTCTTTATACAATCATATTTCTATTATTTCTTATTTGACTTGCTTCTTCTTCCTTTTTATTTTTATTTTTTTTAAATAATCTAAAAAACTATATTCTAAAGCATCACTTGTTTCAATGTACAGCCATACTTTTGTATAATTAATCAAAATAAGCTTTATCCAAACACATGTGTGATTCACTCACTTTGAAGAAGTTGGTGTCATTTGCAAGATAAAAGAACACCACAGACATGACGGCCAGGTAGGCCCCAAGGATAATTCCAGTGGCAAAGATTTCCTTGAGCTTCCATGAGTCAGGAACAGGAGATGGCTTCACCCTGTCCTTGGAGATGGTCATGATGGTTCCGTCATTCAAGATGGCAATGATCAGGACCATGAAAGGTGAGAAGTCAAACTTCCAGATGAGAGCAATAAGCAGGAACCCCATCACAATACGTATTGTTATGGAAACAGCATAGATTGTGTAGTTCTTCATCCTCTGAAAGATAGCCCTGCTTGTCAACACAGCACTCACTATCACACTCAAACCTGGCTCTGTCAAGACAATGTCTGATGCACCCCTAGCTGCATCAGTAGCATCAGCTACTGCAATACCAATGTCTGCCTTCTTGAGTGCTGGGGCATCATTTACACCATCTCCAGTCATTCCACAAATGTGCTTCCTCTCCTGCAGCCTCTTAACAATCTCATACTTGTGCTCTGTCAAGCCCCAAATTAGAATTGCTAATAATACTATGAAATGCAATAATCAATACCGACATCATTTTTGGTAGAGCTAAAATGAAAATTTTATTACCAGGGAAAACACCAGCAAATCCATCAGCCTTTTCAATGAGCTCATCAACAGGAATGGAAGAAATGGACTCATCCTTGCTCTGGCCAAGGAGGGTGGCAGAGGGATACATGTTGGTGCCCATGCCAAGCCTACGACCAGTCTCTTTTCCAATGGCAAGCTGATCACCAGTGATCATCTTAACATTGACACCAAGGTCAAGAGCCCGACGGATGGTCTCTGCACTATCATGCCTTGGAGGATCAAAGAGGGGTAAGAGACCAACAAACTCCCAAGGCCCTCCAGCGCTCTCTTTGGTCTTCTCTGGAACAGTCTGCATTGGGAGGGCATAGAGCCCGATTCAATACAGCTTTCACATTTCATTTACTGATAATCAAGAAGCTGTTATTATTAATTAACAACTAGTCTACCTGTCTAGCAACTCCCAAGGAACGAAGACCACGTTCAGCAAAATTGTCAATGACGCTGTGTGCCCTCTTCCTCACATCCGCCTTTGGATCACAAAGTTCAATGATCTGGTAAACAAGTATAATAGTTAGTTCTATCATATTTCAATGAAGCAAATTTTGTTGATAGGATGTTTTGTTGAACGTATGATATCGAAATGCTATAATGGTTCAAGAGGAGATTTTCGTACTTGCTCAGGAGCTCCTTTGCTGCATCGGTGCCAGTTGCCATCTTCTTCAATATAGGTGATTGCTGTGCGCTTATCTACAGGATTGAAGGGCAAGAAATGCACCTCAGTGATTCCTGCTCTTGCCTGCAAAGCCAGCAGTTAGAACTTGTCAATGAATAGAAAGTAGACTAACATGAAATGCATTGGCCAAAAAGTAGTTGGAATTTCATACCTCCTTGGGATCACCCAACATTCCAACAATACAAGCATCAATGGCATCTTGGTTTTCAATCCTGGAAGCCCTGGCAGCAAGCAAGACTACAGTATCCTTATCAATGTTCTTTGGAAACACCTGTAGTAAAAAATACACCCATGATAAGTACCAATACTTAAAATGGTTACAAGTGCATTTCCTTTGGCAAATTACATTACTTGGCTTTTAAGCCACCAACCTCAATCAGGTTCTTGTCAACAGTGAGTTTGTTGAGGGTGAGAGTCCCAGTCTTGTCACTGCATAGGACATCCATTCCTGCCATCTCCTCAATGGCTGTCATCCTCTTTGTGATAGCACCTTGTTCTGACAGGCGGTGAGACCCAATAGCCATGGTCACAGACAAGACCGTTGGCATAGCAATTGGGATACCTCCAATAAGAAGCACCAGCATGTTGTCAATACCCTCTCTGTATTTCCTGTGTTGGATTGGGTACATCACTATAATCTCAATTACCATGCCCACCGCAATAGAGCAGATACAGAAGTTACCAATGGCTGTCAACACCTGATCAAATTATCAACAACCATCAAAACATCAATCCAACCAAAAAAAAAAAAATCCCCGAAGAAATATATATGGATTGTTAAAATTTAGTATGCAATTTATTAGCTGGCTAGTATACCTTTTGGAAGTGACCAACTTGGTTTGTGCTGTCCACAAGGTGAGCAGCCTTGCCAAAAAAGGTATGAACACCAGTGGCAATAACAACAGCCTCAATCTCTCCTTGTTTGCAGGTGGAACCGGAGAAGATCTCTTGGCCCGGGTGCTTGGTGACTGGAAGGGATTCACCGGTGAGAGCAGACTGGTCGATTTTAAGAGGATCACCCTCCAAGAGACGGGCATCGGCTGGGATGATGTCTCCCAACTTGATGCTGATCACATCTCCTGGTACCAAGATTGCTGCATCTTGCTCACTCCATTTCCCATCCCTCAACACCTACAAACACATGAATCCATTAAGTTAAATTCTTCATAAAATTGAATGCAGCGACGAGTGTAATTAATTATTTAGTATTGGGCATGTATATACGTGGATCATGAACATGTGATGTGTACCTTGGTTTTGGGGGCAAGACCCGCCATGAGAGCAGCCGCAGCATTGCCTGCGTTGTTTTCTTCAATGAAGCTGATAGTTGAGTTGATGAGGAGCAACACGACAATACCAACGAAATCTTGCCAGTCCGGTGGCTTTCCCTGAATTGTTCATCGTTAAAGATATCAAGGTCTCATATACTTTATAATGGTGTCAACGTTACGTCACATCTTGTGTGTGTGTGTGTGTGTGTGTGTGTGTGAGAGAGAGAGAGAGAGAGAGAGAGTTACCCCTCCATTGGCCAAAACAATGGCCATGATAGCAGCACACTCCATGACCCATGATAGGGGATTCCACATGAAACCCAAGAACTTGAGGAGTTTACTCTCCTTTTTCTCCTCAAGCTTGTTTGGACCAAAGATTTGGAGCCTCTTCTCACCTTCATCTCCTGTCAAACCATTTCTTGTACATTTCAGCTGCTCAAAAACTTCATCAATAGGAATTCGCTCCTGCACACAGACAATCACAATTCATGAAAATCAACAACTTATTTTAACCATTAGCTCCAACGTAGTTCTAAGAAAATCGAAAAATAAAATCATGAAAAAAAACTATCATTTTTCCTGTCATGCAATCCAAGTTCATGTCATCCAAAAACCTTTCCACGAATAAAACAAAAAGAATAGCTAAAGAAGAATAACCAAACCAAGAAATGAAAAAAATTAGCAGATGAAAATTCCCAGCTGACAAAACATATAAAACAAAGAATACCCATTTGACATATTTGTGTTATATTGAGTTTTTCATTGTTTATCAAAACAAAATCCAACAAAAACATATTCAAATGAAACACAAGAATGGAAAAAGAAAACAATATATATATATATATGTTGTTTTGCTTACAAGATCAACAGTTTCGTTCTTGACATCATCTAAAGAAATGAATGTGGAACCCATGATGAACAACAAGTGCAAGTTCAAGGAAGACAATTAAAGATCCCTCTCTTTTCTGGGGCTTTTTTTTTTTTTTTAATATAAATTTTTTTGTTAAAACGGGAAACTCCCTTTCTTTCTCAACTTTTTTCAACGAGAGAGACCTATCCTAGGCCTTCTCGCCCTCCATCCAAAAGACACAGAATGAGAGGGAAAGAGAAAGAGAGAGAGACAAAGCTCTGAGGAAAGCCAAAGCAAAGATGGAATTGAGACTTGTTGCACTAAGATGAGACGACAAACTAAGGTTTCATAAGGACGGCTTTTATTTTATAAATGAACGTTGGAGAGGGAAGGGAGGGAATGAAAGGTTACGGGCAACCCATGATTACCCGTTGATTGCTATTACAGTTGACCGGTTACGTGCCGGTTCGGTTTCCCCGGAAGTGTTTGTTTTCGTACGTGTCTCATTACCATTCCTAAATTCTGTGGCTCACCAAAGTCCACGGTCTTTCTTGGGTACATGTTTTTATCTTTGGGAGGTTCACTTTTTTTATTTTTATGTATGTTGGCTACTTCATTTGCCTTTCTTGTAGCGGTTATTAAAATTTCTATGACATCTAAGAATGACAAGATTTTATAACCAACCATTAATTTGTTTTTTTTTTGGGATGGATTTTGGATCACAAAATTTTCTCACAATTTTTTGTTATTTTTTTTTATTTCGTACCTTGTGCATATTGTGATTGGTGTTATCAAAGGTGGTGATGATGTTATATGATAATAATGTTACTTCAATCACAAATTATCAAATGACAGGTATTAAAACGCTGGTGAAATTTGTTGTGCTCTCAAAATTACTTTTATTTTGGTTTTTTTGGTTTTTTTCTAGGTAATCATTATTGGTTATTAGTTATTACCAAAATGCTAAATCCTATTGATAGATTCTTATATTAAATTTGTTTCAAAATATATATTTTTTTGTGGTTGAAAATTTTATGTAAAATTCTTAACCACATTCTATGTATTCCACCTTTATGCAATGGGAGGAAAGTAAACAAGAAACCAGATTGAAACAACTTTATCCCTTAGAGTTAACTAGATAATTTTGCAAATTAATTTGAAACAATTTTTATGTTTTTTAAGACCCATTTATAATACTCATTTTGCTATATAATATTTATGTTTTACCAAAATATTGCTAAATGCTTTGAATCTCAATTTTCTTAATTCATATTTTGTATAAATTTTTTTCATAGAATTTGTTTCCGACTATTGAGCAGAATTGAATTGCTAATCTAAAATTTTGAGTTGGAACAATCAAGTTTTTCGACATTTGTAGGAGACGAACATACTATATTATTTGTAGACTTTATTTTTTAAATTGATTAAATTATTTAGAAATTTAAATTAAAAGTATAAAATACTTTCATATCCTAAAATTACAAAAAAAAAAAAAAAATCAAGGAATCTCCCAAATACTTCCTCAACTAACTCGATTTTCACAATCAAATACTGAGCTCCATATCTCAAAAACCCATTTCATT
Organism: Quercus suber; assembly: GCF_002906115.3. Taxonomy (NCBI): domain Eukaryota; kingdom Viridiplantae; phylum Streptophyta; class Magnoliopsida; order Fagales; family Fagaceae; genus Quercus; species Quercus suber. Next base: position 273,686 of record NW_027069961.1, on the reverse strand, counting down.
ATCTCAACAAAAGAAAATTGTTTGTAAGTACTTGTGTAACACCCAATAAATTTGATACTAATTTAATTCTTATATGTAAATTAAAAAGGAGGCCCACAATTAAATGGATTTAGTTGGTTTGGGACTAAGATATTTAAATCTGATAATTAGTAGGGTGTAAGAGGCGCAAGTGAGATGGCATAGGTATATATATATGGGCCTTGATAAGCTTAAAAAAAAAAAAAAGGAAAACCCTAGCCTTTTATCTAAGTTATACGTGTGTGTGTGTGTGTATATAAATAGGAGATCTCTCCTCTTTGAGCGGCACGAAGAAATCTTCCTGTTTTTAGTCTTCTCTGCAACTAGGTGTGGGAGAATCAAGTCAGCCCTCCTTATTACTTGGGTTCTTTTACTTATGTGATACCTGGCAAGTGTCTATATAGCTTAAGGGCTATTGATATCTCACACACCTAGGATAGAGAATGTTTATGTATTTTAGTCTTTGGGTCACACAAATCACAGATGGTTAGGCATGGACTTAGGAAATCAATTTGTCACCAAGCTAATGAGAAAAAGCTGCTTATGGTTTACTATATTATTGCACCATCTATTTAAGTTCACAATCTGTCAGTCACGCACTTGCCAATATTCAAAAACTTGTCTAGCTTTATCATTAAGTCTAGTGGCAAAAGGGGAATAAAGGACTAGCAATGGGATTGATAAATTAAGATATAATATTAGCTTCAACTATATATTAGATTGAGTAGATATCTATCATTCAGCTATATTGGAGTTTCATGAATATCTATGATTAAATTAATGGGAAAAATATGATTATGCAGCAATATTTGTAAGCCCAAAAATCTGACAAAGCTGAAGTGTATCTCAAAGAATCTAACATCTCCGTAAGCTTTAATATAGATAGATAAAACTATTTAAGTGTGAGAACATATTTATAAGTGGAAAATTCGTGTATTGATGGACCTATGTTTGGTGTTGCTAGGTTCTAATTCTACTGATTTATTGCGACTCAAGGGTGGTTGATTTCATTTTTGCAAATAAGAGGTAAGTGGTGTTTACTAATTTTGAGGGTTTTCTCAAAACAATGTTGATTATTAAACTATTTTATATCAAAAAAATATGTTAATATTCTATATATAAATTGATATTTTATAAATGTTTGATGTGCATATTAACTATTCGTTTTATAAAAAACTTGTGGGACAACCTAAATTTATTTAAACTTGTATATGTGAATATATCTTTAAATTTTTGAGAATTATGAATGGATAATTTTTATGAGCATATTGAATATGTTTTGAAAACCTATGGCAAGTCGTGATTAAAAGCTTAGTATTGTATTTAGTTCTTAGTAAAAGACAATCATACTGCAGTTAGTCCTTAGTAAATGACGGTTCCATAATAAGGGGACAATGCACAATTGATAGCTCCTTAGTAAAGGAGTATACCAAGTTCCTTTGCAAGGGAGTGCACATTCAGGTTCTAAATGAACTACCCTTAAAAAAAGGGATGAAAAGGGAGTTCCAGTCCAAAAAGGGGATGGCACAACCTTGTCAACATGGTGTAAATGTTGACCACGAGAAAAACTTAGGAAATTGTTTATATGATGGTATTGATATATATATATATATATATACACCATTAAGGATCCGAAAAGGAAACTCCTTTGCAAGGAAGTGCACCTTCAGGTTCTAAATGAACTTGTAAGGAAGTGCACCTTCAAGTTCTAAATGAACTACCCTTAAGAAAAGGGATGAAAAGGGAGTTCCAGTACAAAAAGGGGATGACAAAACTCTGTCAACGGGGTGTAAACGTTGACCACGAGAAAAGCCTAGGAAATTGTTTATATGATGATATTGATATATATAAAAATATATATATATATATATATATATATATTATGATGGCTCACAATATAAATATATATTATTTTATGTTTCCCCCCTTTTACTCCTCCTTACAGATACATTAGAGGGATAATTAGAGTAAAGATTCTTGGAGGATAATAGTTACAAATTATATTGTGAAACTGAGGATTTCATTATTATTTCTATGGTATTGAATATTGTATTGGAGAATTATTTTGAGGATATTTTATCTTTAAGGGAATTAGAGCTCTGACAATTGCGATGAGATTTTAGGTTGTTGGTTACATTTATTTAATATTTTTTTTTGGATTATTTAGATTGAATAGAGATTTATTATTTATGATTTTGGGGCGTTACAACCAACATATAGAGAATGTGATAAAAAATAAAGAAAAACAGTTTAAAACATTTTCATTTATCAAGATTTAATTGCCTCTAGCAAGGCTTCCACATTAAAAAATAAAAATAAAGCGCAAGAAGCACCCTAAAAGCATCATTGACTTTTACTTTTATTGTCATGGCTCATATCGATATTGTACTAAATAATAGTAAAAAAATACAAAATAACCTATAAATTATAAGTTCTAAAACATAATAAAAAAAGTAATTAATCTCATCAATACTCAATTAGAAAGTTTCTTTTTATTTCTCTTTAGTTCTAAAACAAAATACATTTATGGCTTTCCCACACCAAACACCCAAAGCCCTAAAGCAATTACTTGCTTTACAGAACCCACAACATTTGATCACAACATCAAAACCATAATTTGTCATCACTCAATGAAAAAAAGCAAGTCATCTTTCCTTTGTTATAGCCAACTCATATGGGTTAAGATTAGATGGTATGACAAAGTTGGAGCTAGGTAGGTGTCATTGACATGTTAAAAATAGTGACATTATTTTTGATCTGGATGTGTTTGAGATGAGATGACATAAAGGGTCATGAGTTATATATAAAGGAGTAGAAGTGTAAGAGGTTTATCTTGAAATATTGAACCAAAGAAAACAAAGAGTCATACAAAGAATTTTTATTCTCTAATAGAAAAAGTCTTTAAACATTGAACCAAAGAAATAAAAATTTCATTTTTTTTTGTTCTTATGATTGCATCTCATGCTTTCCCACATGAGATCTTTGCTTTATTAAAATATATATATATATATATATATTGTGGGGGGGGGGAGAATTATAATGAAAAACTTGGCACCATTATATGGAGGTTAGAAACAGGGGTAATACTTGAAAGTGATATCAATTATGAGAATCTTAGTGGGTTAATTCCACATTAGAAAATAAATTTGAGTTAAAGAGGTTTAAAACTTGTGTTGTATATCCAAGAGTTAGGCCCTTTTTGGGTATATACCACTGTCAGTTTCTTTAAGATATTCTCACCTCTCCCCGTATGTGTTAAAAATACTTAGTATTATCAAAGCCATAGGGGTAACTCCAGTGTAGTTGCAAAGCTTTGGGAAGTACGGGATGGGTTGTTGTTGTTGTTTTTTTTTTTGAGAAAGAAGGGATGGGTTGTTGTTGTGTATTATTTTGAATCTTTTGGCAGTAGAATTGAAATTGATGCAAGAGTATTGCTTGGTTGGGTTACAGAAGAGTATAACGGTAATTTACATCATGCTTCTCTTATCATGGATTGCATGACCCTCATTAATTTAATTCCTCAGGCGAAGATGAGTTACTATTTTTGTGAAGCTAACAAGTGTGCAAATGCTTTGGCTAGAAGAGACTTTGGTTCCAACCAGGATTTTTTTTTTAATAGTCCCCCTGTAGACTTATGCATACTTATGATAACTTGAGACTATAATACGAGAGGATTTGTCCACTTAATTATGATGTTATTGTTCTCATTAATTTACGAAGGTTTGGTTTTTACCAAATAATAATAATATTAATAATAACTGAAGTAGGTGTTGTAAAAAGCCTAACGCATCAATTTCAAGCTACATTCATAAGTCAAGATGGCAACCACCGCACACCTATGGTGTGATACTTACTCCACAAGTATAAGTGCTTGTGGAGTTATACTTGTGGAGTATGAGGGGAAAGAGCAGGGGTTCAAGTCTCCATGAGAGAGCTTTATACACATATACATTTAAATTAGACTAGAGTAGAATTTCTATCTCGTTAAAAAAAAAAAAAAGTCAAGATGGCATTGGCAACAATATAATTCAGTTACATTATAATTTTGAAGTTGAAATATATTTTTTCATTCCTAAAATTTACTTGAAGGTTTGATTTTCATTCATCAAATTTAAAAAATTACAATTTCTCCTCAAAATATTTAAAAATCTCAAACTCCTTACATTATCTTAACTTATTTATGACTCTCATAGTCTTACATACAACAAAATCCAGTTAGATTACAATTTTTGGATTGAAATATATTTTTGGTTTCTAAAATTTAGTTCAAGTTTGATTAGTTAAGAACTTTACAGTTCAATTATACCACCTCGAGTCTCTAACAAAGATGTCTATAATTCAAATCCCTCATTCTCCAACTGTGAAACAAAAATACGTATATAAAATAAATTTCAATCACATTAGTTTTCTAATAATTCATGGAAACACTAGCTACCATATTTATGATTTTTTTTTAAAAAGTTCAATAGTATCAATTGGGGAAAGGGAATGCTTAATAATAATAATAAATTTCTATAATTAATATAAATATCATATTTTATATTTAGAAAAATAGTAAAAGATAAAAATATAAGTTGTGGAAGGCTCACAATTTTAGACGTCATCATTCTAATATATTTATATGAGATTAAATTCAATAAGGATAGGGTGTAAACCCTTTGGTTTATACCAGCTAATAAAGACGTACCACATCAAACTTCTACTTAAACTCATTGTAAAATCAATACATCCTAATACGCCTAATAACATCTCAAAAAAAAAAAAAAAAACCCTATTTCACATTTTTCCTAAAATCTCACTCCCTCATCAGCTCCTGTGTCTCTAGCCACAATCCTCACCGGACCGCCGTTTGCCGCTACACTAGCCCACTGAACCTCCGCTTGCTACTGCACTACCTCATCGAACCTCAGTCCGTCGCTGCACTACCTTATCGGACTAGGTGATTTGTTTCTTGTTCTCAATATTGATGGGTTATGCTATATTTTGATTGATTTGGCTATTGCTATATTTTGATATCTTCACAATTTAGGTATTGCTATTTTGAATAAAGACATATATGAGTTTTGCATAGTAAGGACTTTTTTTTTTTTTTTTTTTTTTTTTTTTTTTTTTTTTTTCAACTTCATGTTGAGTTCTTTCTCAAAAAAAAAAAAAAAAAAAAAATCATTATTTGAGTATAATATATTTAAACTATACATTATAATCTTACCACGTCATATTTCTTTTAAATTGTAGAATATATATTTCTAATACATTAAAAATCATAATACATATCTTTCAATAATTATCATAATTAGCAAATTTTATTATTCTTATTAATACTCCATCCATCTCACTTTGTTTGTCTTGTTTGAAAAATCAAACTTTTTAAGAGAACATCATTTATTGTATTATCGACCTTTTAAAAATGTATAAGTTTCCAAAACTATCCTTAAATAAATTTATCAAAAAATTGAATTAGTAAATTAATAGGGGTATAATAAAAACATTAGTAAATTAATGGCTTTTATTTTTAAAAACAAGACAATATTTTGGGACACCCCAAAATGGAATAGAGGACAAACAAAGTGGGACGGAGGGAGTAATTATCATTATTATTAAATTTCATAATTCTTGTTAATAATTACCATAATTCAATTTCATATTTAGACCCCAAAAAAAAAATTAAGAATTATATTTTATTAATTTTTGCCGTGCATTACATGAATAACTGATTAGTTAAAATTTAAATGTAAAGTAAATAAAATATCATAATAAAAAAATTATAATTAAAAAAAATACCTGAAGTTATATGATAGATGTCTATCATGTAAGGTTTATTTATTTATTTATTTTAAACTATAAATTATGGTAGATCTCCATCTCCTCTGTCTTTTCCTTGGGATCTATGAGCAAAATGGACTCAATTCCCTTTTTTTCCTAATTTCTTTGTTCCTTTTTGGTTTTGCTAATGAAGAGTATTATCTAGGGGGAAAAATGATAGATGAACTGAACTGCTTTTTTTTTTTTTTTTTTATACCGAATGTTCTTTGGCTGAAGTTAACGAGAAATTATAAGGTTTTCATTGTGGACAAGTGATGTGGTCCACCATTCCACTAAAAGACTCTTACCTATTTAAAATTGCTGAGTTAGAATTTTTTTTTAATTAAAAAAACAGAAATTAATTACTAACTCAGCAATTTTAATCAAATATGAGCTTTTTAGTAGAATGGTGGACAAGTGATGTAGTCCACCAAAAGATTGTATAATTTCTCAAAGTTAACCTAGGCCCAATTTGCAGAGGAGGCTCACATCTTTGATGGTTTTCTTTTTCTTATTTTTCCTTACTTTGTTTTATTTGGGCTAAGCCTAAGCACATCTTTGAGAGGGTTCTACAACTTAAAATACAAGCATTGAAATAGTTCATAATGCACCTATTATGAGCATTATTAGCCAGCAAGCATTACATGTCAAGCCCATACCAATCAATGGCATGCAAGTGCCCATTTCCCTTATTACGCGCCGCTAACTTGTGTACAACTGAACTGTGCAAGGCTGGCAAATCCATAGACTCACTACTTACTAAAATGGCATTGGCAGTCTAAAGAAACTGCAAAACTTGATAAAATAAAAATAGAATAAGAGAGTGAGTATCCATCAAAAAAAGAAAAAAGAAAAAAAAGAATAGGAGAGTGAGTAGAGACAGATCACATAAAAAGACTCAAAATATATACCTTATTTCAGATTGGATCCCAAGTTTTAATTGTGTCAAATAAAATCCCAAATATATAAGATCGGTCAATCATTCCAATTTGAATTTGAAGCTTTCGTCCATTTCGATTACTTTTGACAATAACATAATGGAGCAATGAAAAATTTACAAATCGAATCAGATTCATAAGTTTGAGAATTTGATTAAAAAGAACAAAACTTCGGGACTTAAATTGAAAGATTAACCTTGGGCATTTTTATGCAATTGAGAGAGAGAGAGAGTAGTTGGGTTGCGAATGTAACTCAGGTGTTTCCAAGAGAGTAAATAGTTTTTCTTGAATTCCCCTTTTATATATGCAGGAGGATGAAATTAATTTTGAGCTTAAATGTCAATCAGAGATCATATAAAACCATGCCTGATGGGATGGCATAAAACTTTATCCATATCTCTGGTCTGTAAACATGGGTATGTGTAAAATTGATTGGCATGGATTAACAAAGCTTCCAACACATATTTAAGTATAATATGACTCGGATAGACAAGAACTAATTGATCCATTAGCTTAAGATTATTTGCGAATGTAACTCAGGTGTTTCCAAGAGAGTAAATAGTTTTTCTTGAATTCCCCTTTTATATATGCAGGAGGATGAAATTAATTTTGAGCTTAAATGTCAATCAGAGATCATATAAAACCATGCCTGATGGGATGGCATAAAACTTTATCCATATCTCTGGTCTGTAAACATGGGTATGTGTAAAATTGATTGGCATGGATTAACAAAGCTTCCAACACATATTTAAGTATAATATGACTCGGATAGACAAGAACTAATTGATCCATTAGCTTAAGATTATAATCTTATTTTCCATATGCAAACCAACCATGCAGTTCAATCCCCAATTGCAAATCATGTTACTTCTCATCAATCTTTCAACTACGTAAGGAGTATATCATATATCATATACTCAGTCAAAAATTATATATGTGAATGTCTTAATGCTTCTCTATCATTCCAATTCTTCCTAATTGTAAGTTTCTAACACCTTGGCAAACTTTGCAGAGTACTGTTTGCGTATGAGCAAACATTACACTTAATTATGATTCGTCACTATCCCATTCAACTCAAAAAGGAGAGGGAAAAAATAATCATTTTATCTTACAAGTTCGATGTAGGTAGACTCATCACTATATAATACGATAGTTACTTTTGGTAAGCTCATACGTTTCCATTTCACTGTTTGATTTACACTTGTTGCAGACAACATATTCTTAAATCCAACTCCTATGCAAATTAGTTAGGACCAACAAAGACACTATATAAAAAAACAAAACACACCCATCTACATAATCATATCAATATCAAGCACAAAAACAACCTAGTAATCAACCAACCACCCAATTAAAACCAAACAGCAGAAACACAATAAAAAGTGTGGAAAAAAAAATCACAGCAAAACTCATGATTGAACCTAAAATAGTTCTAACCCATTACTTGAAATTCCAAATAAACTACAAAAACAAACACCAATCTCATCAAAACCCTCAACTGCATAACTTTCTCTTCCAGAGTTCAAAACCCAAACATATTTCCAAGTCTTTCAAGAATAAACGAAAAAAGAAGCTTAATTAAAAAACTAAAACCTGATTCACCCAGCTAAGAACCATGTAAAGCTATGTTCCCTGTGTGTGTGTGTATATATATATATTGTATTTCTATTTTGCATACACCCTCCGTAATTGATCACACTCCCAACACACACACAGAGGGGGAGAGAAAGTGACTACCAGAAGTCCATAAATATCACAATAATGATAAAATTTTGGCCTCTCAGCCAATCCACCACCCCAACAGCGAATCATATTAAAATTCATATCAGCATGAAACTTGATGTCTGTATCATAGATGTAGTAACCCATCTGACAAAATCCAATTAAAACCATGGATAAAAATAGGCTGTTCGTGGACCTTGAACAACCTGTAATTCTGTAAAGCAACAATTTATAGACTACATATCAATATATCATAATATCAAAATAAAAACCTATGTAAAAGGTTCAATTCTAGAAGGCATATAAAGCAAGACCCTCCACCTGTGGAACTATCAATATGGCTCTCAATTTTTCAGAAGCCAAATAGATGGCTCCAAGCATTAGACTCTCCATATCCCTTCACATCAACAGTAAAACGAACTTTGTACAAGGATAGTTTTCCCATACAGTTCAGCCACCATAATTCAGGCTTCTAGAAGAAAAGCTGCAAATTCATACCATTATAACCTACAGCAGAAGTATTGAGAGCCTAAAACTAGATTAAAATGCAACATAGTCAAATCTCTAATAATCGGATGCTCCAAATGCTCAGTAATAAAAAATTACACATTTCTAGATATCATTTTGTATAATCCAAAGCACAGATAAGTGATGAAGGCTATATTCCTTCTGTTCTTCGGGTGCAGTATGCAATTTTTTAACTTGGGGAAGGAGGGGTTCATTTATGCTTTCACCTCTCTTTAATGGTAATGTATAATATCAGTTAAATGAATCGAGAAGGAAGTTCATTACCTAAATGTACAATATCGTGTTATTATTTTGGAAGATATTGACAAGGAAAAAAAAATGAAAAATATTAGTTCATTTTACCGAATCATAAGCAGAAGGTATAAGCATCAAAGACAGACAAATGGACTAACAAGGAAAACTGAAGAGGCCAAGAAGAGTTAAGCTATAGGACATGTGCTCTAGCAAAAATTTGGCGGTTGATATATATATATATATATATTTATAGTAAAACAAGGTGAACCACCATCACTATAGTAGATTCTATACCTCAAATAGATAAGGCTTAAGAGCATATTCAATGAGTAGAAACAAAAGCAATCCTTTAGCTGACAAAAGAAAAACAGGAACTAGAGTAAAAAAGAGAAGGTATACAGAGTGTCAAAAGTATGAGGAGGAATGGTATTAACACCAAAAGAGCCAGGGTTACTAATAAACAGACTTCTATGATAAGTATTACAGGTTGCATAATATGCTAGAATAAGTCAACAAGTCCTCTTCACTGAAATTGGGAAGAAGGATATAGATAGCTCACATAACCTAGTTCCTTAACGTTAACTCCAAGCTGGTCTAATCTTTTTTTTTTTCTTTTTTCTTTTTTTCCATGTGGGGGCAATCCAATGGAGCATAAAGTTAAAACTGTCCTAAAGATACTACAAATAAAAGAAGTTTGCTCTTAATGGTTAATAACTTCTTAGTGAAACAAGAGTATCTTAAGTTTTGATGGCTTAACAAAGAGGCAAGCTGAAAAGAGACTATTCTTCACAAATTAACATTAGAATGAATGCTATCACTAGATAGCATAGCATAGTGATAGCATTCATTGTTACTTAGGTTGATTGGGCAAATGCTACGGGTGTTTTTACTTTTATTTCTTTACCTATTATGCTTGATTTTTGTACTTTCATTGTTACTTAGGTTTTTTTTCCCCTGTTGAGCATTCCCATCAGCTCGTGCATAAATTTTTCCATTTTGCATGTCTAAAACCTACTTTTTTCTATTTTACACACTTATTTTTACAAAACACTTATATCAGTTTGTCTATTATATACATTTATTCAAATAAAATATTCATTTATTTGCCACAGCCACCGACCCACACCCACAATCCACATCGATATCACACTGGAATCCACACAACCCACCGGCAGAAAACCATAAAAACAAACCCAACAAAATGGATCAAAACCCACTTATCAAGATCGACGCCTCGCCTTGAGCAACAAGATCAACCTCCGGTGGCGATGGCGATGGCGAGAACGAGAAACAAGATCAACGCCTCCAAAGGCAAGCAGTGGCGATGGCGATGGCGAGAGACATTCAACCCCATTCAAGCTGAAACCCACTGATCAAGCCCATTCAACCCGAAAACAACGAGAAACAAAGGAATAAAAAGCGATCGGCGGCGATGGCGATCAACGGCGGTGGCGATTGGCGGAAGCTAGAGGAAGAAAGATTGATGAGAGGAAGAAAGATGGATGAGATAAGAGAGAGAGAGAGAGAGTTGTGCACCTGAGAGAGAGAGAGAGAGGGAGCTGAGAGTCAAGTACAGAGAGGAGAGAGAAAAAATTGTTAAAAAATTATATACACATGCTACAGTGCCTGTGTAAATATGCATGGGTACTGTAGCAACTTGCATTTATACACAAGTTTACACCCACTGATGTGGGTGTTTTTTTGCTCAAATTGTATAAAATTTGTTACTTTTTCTATTTTGCAAAGTTATCCACAAGCTAATGTGGGTGCTCTTACTTCTAGCACATGGCCTATGTGATATTTTTCCCTCTGTATTTTCTCTTCTTCTTTTTTCAATGAAGTTATTACTTATAAAAAATAAATAAATAAATAATGAATGCTATCACTAACCTCAGGAAACGTATATTGTACTTGTGATCCAACAGGGATTGACACATGTTGAGTCAGAATATGCCCTTCTAAACTAATGTTTCCCTCAACTCTTGTTGTCACTTGGATATTCAAGGAACACTCAGCAACCCAGGCACTTCTATTTTCTAACTCTGTTGTATAATGCAAGTATACCCTCTTGTAATAATAAAAAATAGATGAAACCAAGTGGGGATCAATTATTTTCACTGGCTAAATCAAAAATATTAAAGCCTTAGTATCTTAATTATCTGATTCAATAAGTATAGAACAAATCCCCTGGAGGAACAAAAACACCATTAAAAATTGAAATTCTAATTCAGAAGGAATTGCATGACCACGAATAAATGTTAATAAGTAACTACATGGAAGAAGAAGAAATCTATACTACATGTTTCATAACCATGCATATCTACAGCTTATGAGGATACTACTAATCCTTGCACTAGTGCATTCTTTTCAAAGTTCCAAATATTATTAACATGATAGTTTATCACATATTTATTGTTCCGGAAGAAAATTATGCAATACAGCTCGCCCCAGTTATTAATATAGACACCTCATCCCATATGCCAGTGTTCTTATCCCTGTAATAGTACAAATGTCAAGTACTTAGAAACAAAATCATTTTGCTTTGAATATATTCTATGAATCATTTTGCTTTGATTTATTTAACTGGAAAGAGACCATATGGATAGGTTAAAATAGAACGAAAACGCATTCTTAAATGCAAAAGACACAATAAGAAGTGAATGCCCTTAGAATTTTTTTATTATTATTATAATTAAATATTCATTAAAGGGCAGAGGTGCAACCCATGCAAGAAATACACCAACAATTATTAATGATAATTACAACAATCAAGCATCTCAAGTAAATTAGAAATGTAAAACTGTCCTGAAGCTGATATCCACTCATATAAGGATCTAAGAAATGGAAAAATGCGTGGAATTTTGAAGGACAAAACCTTATCTATATTTGATGAATCCACTTTATGTTGTATGTCTATATTTTGTTATTCCAGGTCAAACTTAGTTAACAAGCTTTTGTGTCCCTTAAAATTCCTGAATGGTAAGTCTATCCAAGATCACATCTAATCTCCAAACATACCTTCAGAAGTTCACCCAGTGCATCAGTCCATTTTGGTTTTCAAGACACCCATACAATTGTTCTCATACTTCCTCTTTTTCTCTCGAAATCAGAACTTCCATGAATGAGCTGCATAAACCACATACAAATTATACTTATACCTTTGACCCATTTTCAACCAAATAATTCTCCATTGTATAACTGATCTCTCAATGAATTATCATCCTGACACTATCATCTAAAAATATGTTACAAACATCCATAGACAGTAAACTGTCTCATTTTGATTCTGACATGAAATTTCTAATCATTTCTTACCAATAGGCATCTACCATCTCTTATTTTCCAACAAGAAACTAGAAGAAACAATATCATTATGGAAAAAAATTAACCACAATCAAAGGTAATAAATATAGTCACCATATAGGAGCCATCCAATCCCAACCCTGAACGTATTGCATGGCAACATCGTTTCTAGTCTACCATGAAAACAAATTATTATTATATTGCATATCTTCCAAGCATATCAAAATTTAGGTTTTTACTCCACCATTCCACTCACATAGGATCCAAAATCATATATGTAATTCTTAAGTAAAATATTATATAAATTGAATAGATTTGGATTTAGCTATAAACCTCATGGTCACCACCTTACCCCCCTTAGGAGGAATTTTCCCACAATGATCTAGTAAGTGAACAAGAATATCAGTGACATTGCGAGAATGCCTCTAAAACATCCCCTTTTTGGCATGACCGTTTTGTGCTCATTTAAACATACTTTTGCAGAATAATTGATTCCACGAAAATTCAGATCCATGTGTTGATTTCTTGACTGCAAAAGGATAAGCTATTTGATACTGAGAAGTAGAAAGGCTTAGGAACTGCCAACTTCGAGACAAGTTTGATAAATTCCAACTCAATGAAATGTCAAAACTTAGATAACAATTTCCAAAATTTGTTATTGTTAGAATTATGATTAAGTGATTAAACTTACCATTTCCTGATAGCTTAAGCTTTTGAGACAAGTGATAATTTAACGTAGTATCAGAGCAGAAGATCATGAGTTCGATCCCTGTCTTCACTATACCTCCCATTTAAAATATTAAATTCCTACTTGTTGGGCCCCCATTTATTAAGGAGAAGTTTAGGTTCACAAGTAAGGGAGAGTGTAAGAATTATAATTAAATGCTTAAACTCATCATTTCCTGATAGCTTAAGATTTTGGGACAATCAGTAATTTAACAGTTATTTTTTAATTTCTATTACTATTTTTTTTTTCTTGGTAAGTTACTCACGCACCCAAGGGGAATTGAACCCCATCCTCACCAACCAACCATACTTATATGGGTGTTGGAGGTGACATTTGGCCCAAAGACCATCGGCAATTTCCAGAAAAATCAAAATTATCAAACCATCTTTTGGTTAAAATCTGACCCTGACTGATTTAAAAAATATAACTTTCATTTTCTTCTTCCGCCCCAAAAGTCCCCAAACAGCTAACATAAGCCATGAGTATATACAGATACAACACTTGCCAAAACTTTGTTTCTATGAAAGATAGTGAATGTTAGAAGCTCAACCAACTTTTAAATCACCAACCAGCTAATAATCCAACCATCCAATTCAATAGACAGATTATTAGACTGAACACAGAATATTAGAAATATTTGAGTGGTATCAAACCAATGGCTCTCCCTTCCCATCTTGATCCAAGTAATAGATAATGAACCTCTTATCTGGAGCATATCCTTCAGCTGTCATGTGTCTAAACAACTCAGCCAAAACCCCATATATGTTTCCAGATTGTGCATGCATTTTGTCACCAACAACAAAGCTTTGGACTTTCTTTTCAATCTCAATCCAACTCATACCTACTTCCTTTGACACCCCCATCTCCCTCATTCTCTTAATAGTCCTTGCTCTCTCTTTCCATCTCCCTTCAGAAGAATATATATTGGACAATAAAACATATGGTGCTGGGCTTTCAGGTGCTGCCGAAAACAACTGATCTGCAGCATACTTTCCCATCTCTGAATCACCATGAATGCTACAAGCACCAAGCAATGCTTGCCAAACCTCTATACCAGGATTCTCAGGTAATCTGGCAATAAACTGTTTTGCTTCAGTAAGAAGTCCAGCCCGACCCAACAAGTCAATAATACAAGCATAGTGTTCTGATCTTGGACTCAACCCATGATCTTTAGCCATGGATTCCAGCAACTCCATTCCCCTTTCAACTAAGCCAACATGGCTACAAGCATGGAGCAAAGACAGAAATGTAACATCCGTTGGCTGTATGCCTTCCAACCTCATCTCATCATACATTTCTAGTGCCTTGGAGCCATCCCCATGACGAGCAAAAGCTGCAATTAAAGAGTTCCATGAGACTGAGTTCCTTTGAGACATCCGATGGAAGACTTTGATTGAATCCTCCAAATCCCCGCACTTGGAGTACATGTTTATAAGTCCATTGATGACAAAAGTATTATTACTGAAGTTCTTCTTGATAACTAAAGCGTGAATTTGTGTACCAAGACCCAAAGAAGCATCAACTCCAAATGCCCCAAGGACAGCAGAAACCATATCTGGGTCAACCTCAATACCTGACTTAATAATTTTAACAAATATCTGAATAGCTTCTTCCTCAAATCCATTCTGTGCAAAACCCACAAGGATAACAGTCATGGAAACCTCATCAAGTTCTTCCGCAGACTCAAAGATTTTCCATGCATCTTCTATGCTTCCACACTTCGAATACATGTCCATTAGTGCACTCTCAATGCACAAATCTGATTGAATTCCCAATTTCCAAAGGAGCCCATGAATTTGACGCCCTTCACTTGATGTCTGCAAACCTGAACATGCCATGAGCGAGCTCAAATATGTCAATAAATTTGGATCCACTGATCCATACCGCATCTTTACAAAAAGTTCCAAACTTTCCTCGTAGCACTCATTCTGTGCAAGGCCCGAGATCACAGCCGTCCAAGTAATGACATTCCTTTCAAGCATTTCATCGAAAACCTGCATTCCTGAACAAATACACCCACATTTAAAGTATGATGTTATCAAAGCATTTCCCACCGTAAGTTCCTGCTCATTCCCATTTAAAATTACTAAAGCATGTATCATTTTACTCACATAACAAAACTCGGGTCCCTCACAAGCTGATAAAATTGTAGTCAAAGTAGCTTTATCAAATTGATATAAACCGGAATCACGCATTCGTTTAAATAACCCAAAACCTATATCAAACTCCCCATTCCTTAAAAAGCCAGACATAACCGTATTCCACGAAACAGTATCTTTCACAGGCATATGATCAAACAGCTTAACTGCATTTGACAGTTCACCGCATTTTGAGTACATTTTTTTTTTTTTTTTTTTTTTTTTTTTAAATTTTAATTTTTTTAGATGTGTATACAATGCCTAGTTCTAAAGTTAAGATATCTATACAAGTATGACTGAATAACAGATGCAGTTTGGAAGAATACTTAGTAAGGCTAAAGAAAGGCCCTAAGCATAATCTTAGGGTGTCACGTTAAGAAAAACTCAAATATAAATGCTTTCAGCATAATTTGACAATCATTAGAACTTTTAATTGCAGTGTTAGGATACACACCTTAACACCACGATAACGTAGTATACATACCTTAACACCATTCAACTAAATTCACAACCATGAATTTTTCTACCACAAAGATACAAATTAGGGGAAAGCCTCACAAATGAAAGATGCCTTCTATAGGATTAGCAAAACTAAAAGAAAACCAAAAAAATATGAAAAAAAAAGACGTAGATATAAAACCATACCTTCCATGTAAGAGCAGTCTCCCTAAACAGAGTGAATGTCTTTCTTTGTAAAAAGATATCTAACTATGTTACAAACCCATGGAGGTTTTGTGTCTATCAATAAAACTACTGTTTCCAGCAAAAGGATCGTTGACATGCTAGATTCCTTAGGTTTCATTAATACTAGCTCCTTCAATTGATTCCTGTCCAACAAAACAAATATGCAACACTTGCATTAAACAGTAACACAAACAAAAGAAAAAAAAAAAAAGAAAAAAAAAATTCTCAAGAATATCCCCAAAGCTTTTGTATTAAGTGCAATTAAATACAATGTAATATGAAAAATTCATGCTATATCTGAAATTACCCAAATCCTTAGATCAAGTCCATTTGGAAATAGTTCTCTTGAGGGCTTCTTTCATGTCATCATCTCTAGTAGCATGATAACAAAACCATATGCATCTCCTCTAGTGGAAACTTGTTAAAGGCAATTTTTTGGACAACAAACCAGCAAAACCAAAGAAAATGCTCCATAGCTTGAATTAGATTAACATGAGAAATCTATTGCCCTCATTAATTCATTATTTTGGTTACTCATTATATTATCTTTTTCCTAGGAGAAAACACAACGGTAGCAGCCAAAGGACAAACCATTGGCCTGAGTACCAAACTTGAATACTCCAAAACTTATCAAAACACAACACGTGGGCAAAAGCCTCTTAAACATCTTAATCAACTAAGTGGGGTTATACAACCAAATTCATTTATTTTAGAAGAGGTAAGTCAAGAAACAAGAATCATCATTAGCTTATCAAATGCGCAGCTGTAGGTATATAACAAATTGATCCTCATAAAAAACTTGCATGACTACATATCCTTTTAGTTTGTTGAGCTGACAGAAAATTTGTAGAAAAATGGAGAACATAGGGTCTTAAAGGATAATACTCTATGAACCATCTACTAACTTCTTTCCCTCCCTATTTTGTTATTAACGATCAAGTATACTAAGTGGGCAAAAGCATTTAGAAGTTCAACCAGCTTAAAACCAGTCACCTAATAATCCAATCATCCAATTACACCAAGAGGTTACTAGACTAAGCACAGAACATTAGAAATAATTTAGTGGTTAGTAAATCAAACCAATGGTTCTTCCTTCCTATCTTATCCAAGTTATAGAGAATGAACCTCTTATATGGAGCAGATCCTTCATCTATCATGTGTCTAAACAACTTAGCCAAAACCCTATAGAGGTTTACAGATTGTGCATGCATTCTGTTCCCAACAACAAAGTTTTGGACTTTCTTTTTAATCTGATCCAACTCATACCTGTTTCTTTTGCCACCCCCATTTCCCTCATTCTCTTAATAGTTCTTGTTCTCTCTTTCATTTCCCTACAAAAGAATACTAATTGGCCAATAAAACATATGGCATTGGAATTTTGGGTGCTACAAAAAACAACTAATTTGTAGCATATTTTTCCATCTCTGAATCACCATGAATGCTACAACAACCAAGCAATGCTTATAAAATTCTCGGGTAATCCATTCATAAAATATTTTGACTCATTAAGCAGTCCTGCCAGACCCAACAAGTCAACAACACAAGCATATTGTTCTGATCTTGGACTTAGCCCCTAATCTTTCTCCATGGATTCCAACAATTCCATAGTCCATACCCCTTTCAAATAAACCAACGTGGTTGCAAGCATGGAGCAAGGACAGAAATGTAACATCTGGTGGCCGTATACCTTCTAACCTCATCTCTTCGTCCTTGCATGAGACACAGTTCCTTTAAAAGACACCCTACTAAAGTCTTTGATCAAATCCTCCAAAACCGCATTACTTGGAGTACATGTTTATAAGTCCCTTGCTAACAAAAGTTATCCCTGAAGTTCTTTGTGATAACTAAAGCATGAATACTTCATTCTCCACAATCTCAATTTTTACCTTGCTAGGTATATATAATTACAATTATAAAGGTGCCAACATTCTCTACAAACATCAGGAATGATAATTACAATAGTACAATGCAACAAAAAGATGTGATAAACTCTAATGACAAGAGGGAAAATCCTGTTGCAAACTAGGATTAGATATGAGAAAAAAGACAAGGTAAGAACATGCAAAGGACATATTGCATTGTATTTGAAGAATTTCACACACATTTTTCCTTCCTATAAACATAATCTGTGCAATGTGCATGTAGAAATTACACAAGGCACATTGATATCTCTATATTTCACAAGAACTATTACATTTAAGAGTGGTCTTTAGTTTCTCAATGAAAGAAATGGGGTGTGGGCGATAGACAAATGTGTAAGTACCTCCAAACAGTTGGCCATTATGTGTATTACTTCCAATTTGGGTATTTCCCAAGAATACCGTGCAGCACATACTCTAGGTGAGGAGAGTAGCAATGTGGGTGAGAGCAGCATAACCGTCAATTTTGAGCTGGATTTAGACCAGGCAAGAAAGGGCTTAACATTATAGGGCCTTCAGCACTAGGCAGACCTAAAGAGAATAGTACTGTGAATTTTGCAACCCAACCGCTGATGCTGCAATTCAAGATTGGAGAATTCTTAGATTGGATTAAGAAAGCTTAGAGCCTTGAAGAAGCTTAGAGCCTTGAAGAAGCTTAGAGCCTTGAAGTAAGGATGTTTATGGGGTCCCCATGTTTAGGTTGTATTAAGCCAAAGGCTATGAAGTAGGTATTAAGGAGTAAAAATATAGAAATATATAGGAATTTGGCTTAAAAAGTGGAGTATGGTAAATTGAAATTATATGTTGTGCAGAAGTGTATGTTTCAGTCTCTTGGGAATAGGAATCATAGGATTCTCAACAGGTAAAACAATTAGCTGTGGGGTACTATCAGAATATGTTATCCACAAACATCTGACTTGAAAACCAGAATTGTGGATTGAAGAGCTCTCAAAATTCAACCTTGATTGTTACATAGAACAGAGTTATAAAATGAATCATTGAGCTGCACTATTATTTCAACTTTAATCAGCTTTCGCATCTTCAGAGCTCACTAACCAGTTACAAAGTGGAGAACTAAGAGATTACACAAATACATGCTATCATCATTTGCAAAAATAAAAGAAATTATGAACAAGATAAATAACAAACCATTATTAAAGGTCATAAAGAAAATTCACCATTACAGAATTATTCACAATTTTTCCTCCCAATTCAAGTTAATGAAAATAGCTTCTTTCACATTCTTGCCATAAAAACTGTATGCAATTCAAATGAATAATAGTACATGCTTTTACTTTGATTATAAACTCTTACAATGTTACTCAAGTCAACAGATGGGTTAAGGAGTTATTTTAACCTGGATGACATTATATCTCCAATGCTCCAGTGGGTCCATTACCAAACTCAAAAGATGCACACTTCTTTCTTTCCAAGGCAAATCAGCCACAATTAGACTCATTTGGTAAATTAAGAGCTGCAGTGTGTAACCCCATCCAATACTAACATGGCTCAAACTTAACTGATACAATTTTCCCAACTCAGATAAAGAAATAATTCTCAAACATCAAAAGCACTCTAAAAGGACATCTAATTAACAAGACCCCCTTATTAGTACCATATCAGACCATATATGATGAGGATTACCAAACACAACATGCTAGGTGCCAGAAAACTCCCGTATAACATGGAATCACATTAAAAATATACGAATATCTTGAGAAGAAATGTCAGTGCCACCAATAAATAGTTCTCAACCTTGATATATTGTCCATACAATGGAAGGGCTCAATTTGCAAGTATGCTGTACTAAAACCAACTAATTTCTTCGATGCTGCAACAATAGATTGCTCCAGATCAAACAATCACTTGGAAGAGTACTTAGTCCAACTATATAGAAAATGAGAAAGATACATCATAAGAGAAGACTTAGGAGATATATATATATATATATATAGAATCTTTTTAAAAGGTGAAATACAAGCGTAGATAAGGAGACACTATTCAAAGAATCATGTGTAATATAAAACATTAGGATACAGAAGATCAAATATATTATGTGCATTTTTCTTACTACAAGAGCTATAGACTATAGGTGTTGGCAAAAACATATGATTAATCAGTCAAATTCTAGGTTTGATGATAAATTGTAGTAAATTTGAACTCAGTTCTCAAAAGGAATCTGAGATCTCAATATTATTTTCTTAATAAAGTTAATGTCGTAAGTAATATCAAGAATAAAATGTCAACTATAAATGTTAGTATAGGACTTCTGAAAAATGAATATAAGTCATTTAAGAACAAGAAGAGAGGTATAGGGAAGCTCAAGAGATGCCAAGCACTTTGTCTCATGGTGGTGAATAATGCTGACTATGGTAATTGCACAGTCATCAAGAGATTGAAAAAAATAACATAAGAATTGGGTAGTGAAAAAAGTGGACAGAGTTAGAGGATTAGAATAGGAATATCCATATAGTATCATTTAAAAATAATAATAAGAATAACACAATTGGACAGAAATCCAGAAGTAGAATGCTTAAAAATTAATTGAGGGAAAAGAAACAAAAGCATGGTTTTTGAAGACAAGTACCCAAGTAATAATAAATGTTTCTCCCTTACAATTTTAGAAGTGCTACATAACAACGACATTGTTCAAAGTAGGAAAGGTCCAACTAGCATTTTTTTAAACTAAGCCCAGAACTTATCAAACCTAGTTTGAAGTAATCTCTTTGCCTGGCAAGGTTTTGAAGATTACTTTAGAGTACATTCAATGCCACTATATAACTCAACTAAGCTATTTTATTACAATATTTATATCTTGAGAAGAAATTTCAGTGCAACCAATAAATAATTCTTGACCATGATATGCCCATACAATGGAAGGACTAATCTCTTCTATGTTGCAACAACAATTACAGACTGCTCCAAATCAAATAATCACTTGGAATAGTGCCTAGCCAAATTATGAACTCTATTGATAAAACATGAGAAAGATACATCATAGGAGAAACTTTAGGATATATACATGATCTTATAAAAGGTAAAATATAAGAGCCGATATGGAAATGATGCCAAACAATCATGGGTAAAATAACACATTAAATTACAGAGCATCAAATATAACAGAAGTTTTAGAATGCAACACTTTTCCTACTACTAGACCAGCAGATTTTGACTACAGTTGTTTGTAAAAATATATGATCAGTGGGTCAAATTTTAGGTTTGATGATAAATTGTTCAATTTTATTTTTTAACAAAGTTAACGGGGTAAGTAATATCAAGAATAAAATGGAAATATGACTTTATTGAATAATAACAAAAATTCGCACTAACAGTCCACTTAATGTTAAGCGAGGCCCATTTTTTAAATTTGTAATAACACATTAGATTTAATAATAAAAACAAAGGCTCAATCCAAGACAAAAATATAAATATAAAAATTAAAACCACATTCGTCATTTCCATAAACATTTATCATGGATGTAGAAATTACACAGGGCACATTGTAAGATAAACTCTCTACAAGGATCACCACAACTGTGGCATTGAGGACCGTCTTCAGTTTCCACAATGAAGGTAAGGGGGTGTGAGTGACAGTTAGATGGGAAAACATCTCCAGACCTAATATTTGTGTACATCCCAAAAATGCAATTGGGATGAGCAGGATAGCTGCAATTTTCACAGTAATAGAACCAATGTTTTGGATCTCGTTCTTCTTCACAGATATCACAATAGTATTCATTAGAGTCATCTTCAACAGCATAAGTAAGAGTGAGGGGATGCTCATGTTGTCTGTAGCTTGTGGTATATGGCAGCGTAGCGCATTTGAAGTCGAGAGCAAATTCACAAACAGTAGAACGAAATATTTGGTTACTTTTAGAATTACAACTAGTGCAATTTTGTTGATATGTTGTGCTGGAGAGGATAAGTTGGTGCTCATGACTTTTGTGGACAAGGATTTCTGAGATCAAACTACACTGAACATCGAGATCAAAGTAGCATCTTTCTCATTTATAGGAGAAGCCATTACAAACCCGCTCACAGGCATGACACTCAAAAAACTCACTTGATTTCATTGGGACAAGGATGAGTGGGTGTTGATGAAGTGGGTGTCGCTTTTTCTTGGGTAAATTAGCACATGATTTATGAAGAAAGAAGCTACACTTGGCACAACTATAAAAGGGAGGGACAATGGCTCGTGAGCACCCATTGCATTTTTGGCTATTTTGAACCTTATCAGTAAGATTTAAATCATGCTTGTGACTAAAGTGTGCAATTTCTGTGTCTATTTAAGTTTTGTCCTTCCCTATATTGAATTTTTTGACTTCGTAAGGTGCTGTTAAGTCAATGGACTCATCGACCTCTGAATCCTCATCTTCAAATTTTGACAAATCTATATCCTCCCTGTTTTTCTTGGCTATAGCACATTCAAGGTGGGCAATGAAATTGCACCTGGAGCAATAGAAAAGCCTATAGCGTGTGTCCACTTTTTGAACACATATTTGACAAATTCGGGAGTCGGGTTGATGGAATTCAAGAGAAGAATGGGTGAGGTGGAGGAGGTGCTTGTGACGCACAACTTTGACTCTATGTGGGTATTGATAAACACATGTTCTATGAATCCAGGAGCCACATGTATTACACAGGAAGGGCATGCCTTTGTCTTCTTTGCCACAAATGTTGCAAGTGAACGTGATCCACTTCCAAATGCGGATCAATGGGTGGTCGTGCAATTCAGATTCAGCTTCCAAAGTGGGCAGTAAAGAAGCGCATGTGATGTGAAGGTTGAAGTCCTAGCGGGAACACCGATAAATGTATACACCTTTCTCTTCTTTGCAGAGTTCGCAATTGCTAAATTCTATGTCTTGGCCATATTCTATCCATTCGAGAGAGAATAAGAGGATGGATTGGGTGCAAGGATGGTGCAACCCAAGGGGTAGTTCCGCATGTTAAACAGACAATATTATTATTATCAACGCAATGTGTTGTATCATGTTGTGTATGCTAGAGTGGATGCGGAAGATGAAGCATAGAATAGGAACACTAAGAACACAAGAGTTACGTGGTTCAGCCTTGTCGGCCTACATCCACGGAGGAATCCCTTCAGGGTTACATTTTTATTGTATAAGAGTGCAGTACAATAACCTGTGTTACAATGAACCCTAAAATGAGTATATATAGGCAACTAAACCCTAGACTACTAGTACAAGCAAGAATGAACTTGGGCCTATTACATTAGGCTAATATATGTCTAATATATATCTCCAACACCCTCCCTCAAACTCAAGGTGGAAGCTCGATGAAAACTTGAGGTTGGATAAGTATGAGTAGATCACTTGGAGATGCCTTGAAGAAACCACAATAAAGAATGTGCCAATTGACCAATTTTGGAGTTTCAAATGAAGAAATGGAGTCCAAAATTGGAATCTACGTGAAAACTGAGCAAGATAGTCCCTTTCAAAAATTTTGACTTTTGATCAAAGGTCAACGCAAAAAGTCAAAGTCAAAGAGTCCTAGTCAAGGTCAACAGTCAGTGCTCACTATCAGATCCGGGTGGTTCGTGTCGGGTCGGTCTGGGTCAAGGGTCAGCTAGGTGACGTGGTGCTGATGAGGCGACACTGCTGACGTGGCTAGAGACGTGGCTGATGATGTGTCTAGGGCTGACGTGGCTCTTTGATGACGTCATCAAATGACGTCATGGATGACTCGGCAGCAATTTTGGCACCTATGGCGCGTGTGAGTAGTCCACCGGCGTGTGCATGAGATGCCAGAAAACCTGGAGGCGTGTGTAGGCACGTGTTTTCGTTTTGGCTGCTGGGCTTCTCGGTTTCCGTAGATCGGAGGGTTACAAGACCGTAGGAGCGGCGCGTGTTCCATAATCTTTTCTGAAATCCGAGAACTTCGGCAGCGCGTGGGAGGAGCAACTGAAGGCTTTGTCAGCGCGTGGTGGCGCGTGCGGAGGTCTTTGGATTCCCGGTTCCTGGGTTTTGGTCGCGGGAGGTCGTGGATCACATCTATGGTGTTGGTTTCATCAAGCGAAGCTTGGATTTGCACAGATCTAAGAAGTTGAGCTTGAGTTTGTGGATCTTGGACACAACACTGAGTCATGGTGGCTGCGAGATGCCATGGAGTCTAGATCCAACAAAGAAGCATATGTGACTTTTGATGGTGGTGTGCACATAAGAATCTTCTTTGCTTGCTAGAGATTTTGTTTGATGCCAAGAATGGAGTTTGGCTCTGATACCATGTTAAATAGACAATATTATTATTATCAATGCAATGTGTTGTATCATGTTGTGTATGCTAGAGTAGATGCGGAAGATGAAGTATAGAATAGGAACACTGAGAACACGAGGGTTACGTGGTTCAGCCTTGTCGGCCTACATCTACGAAGGAATCCCTTAAGGGCTACATCTTTATTGTATAAGAGTGCAGTACAATAACCTGTGTTACAATGAACCATAACATGAGTATATATAGGTGACTAAACTCTAGACTACTAGTACAAGCAAGAATGAGTTTGGGCATATTACATTGGGTTAATATATGTCTAATATATATCTTTAACACCATACATGATTTATGATGCCAGTAATCATCGCATTCTTTACAACTGTAGCTAGGACCATAAACTGCTTCGTCGCACCCATAGCAATCTTCTCCACTTCTATCATCTTGATTGAAGAGCAAGGGATGCTCCGGATGGCAAAAATGTTGAATCTGTTGCTACTGCCGCTCCATCTAATCTAATCTATCTTCTTTATTTAACTGTATGACAAGACATACAAGGAAAAGTGACAGTCACAATCACACACATATCATCATCATCATCATCATCATCAAATTTCTTTATTGTTTATAAAAATAAATAAATAATAATAAGAAGAAAAAAGTGCAGAAATAAAAATCAGAGAGAGATAGCAAAAAAGAAACAGGGAGCAAAGAGAGTACGTGATGAGAATTGAATAGCAACAATTTAGGTTTTTATGGGTGAATGAATTAGAATTGGAAACAGAATGTAAAAAGTCAAAAAATAAATAAATAAAAGAGGGATTCAATGTCAAAGAATTTGGGCCTAACTCAGCACGTGTTTGTTTCATTTTAGCGTGTAATAAATGAGTAGTAAGTAGTAACTAAAGAAGTCGGAGTGGGATTCAATGTTTAATGGGCTTTTTATTTAACAAAGATTCAAACCCCCTTGTCTTCTTTGTTTTTTCTGGCTTCATACGGTTATGGAATTAGATATGAGTGCTCAAGGGGCTTGTGTGTGGCCCACCGGTCATTTGATTGGGTGGGTATTTTTAATTTTTTAATGTGAACACTGAAAGGCACAAAAACTATTGTATATATTGGAATCCTTTTAATTAATTTTCATTAAAAATTAAAGTGATTTATTTTTGGAGAAAGAATAAAAGTATTGTATAGATGGGAATTATTTTACTTCATTTCATTAAAAATTAAACTTGATTTTAAAAAAAATGGAATGCATCTAAAAAGTTAGGAATAAATAGTAAGAATGCTTGCACAACAAAAATTCAAACTATGTTTTTAATTGATCCTCCATTCTTGTTAATAGAAAATTATAATTTTTTTTTTCTTTTGTTAATTTTTGAGAATGAATGTAAATTATCTTACTATTAATATGGGATAAAATGAACATTTGATAGGAATATGTTCAAGTTTGACTTTTGGATAACTTTTACCAAAGTTTTATTTATTTTTCTTTTTTCTTTTTTTGAATAATTAACTTCTATAAAAGTTATATTCCTCAATTCCATTCTTCCATAATAATAGTTTGTAATCCCATTATTGGACTAAATTTCTTTCCTCCAACTATCATGCTAATTAAATCTTAAGGTGATTTATTATCCTTTCTAAAAATTAAGGTGATTAGACATTAAAAACTCACTAATTTATGAAGAGTGATTAAATATATTTTTTGTATACTTAAATACAATAAATGAAAAACTTTATAAATTTAACAATAAATGGCAACTAATTATTTTGAAATTTTGTGTGCAATTAACCTATAATAGATATGAAATAATAATGTGATTCAAGAAAATGTTGATTTATGAAAAATAATTGAGTGATATACCATTTATCCAAATTGCATTAAGTGTAATATAAACCAAACCATCTAGCAGTAATATATCTCACAAAAATATAGTGTCAAGTACAATAAAATCTTATTACATTTAACATCTACATGACAAATTTTAAGTAAGCAAAATAACCTACTGTTTATAAACGCCAATAGGAAAACACACATACATGTGAACCAATTTACAAAGACAACTATCAATACTTACATCAAGAAGAATCCAATTTTGGCTTCAAAACACACTTAGGGAAGCTTCCAAATTATGCTCGATTTCAATTTTTTTTTTTAAGGCTAACTTCATATCAAACCCCTCTATAACATCTACTATATATAGGATTATCGTGACATTGTGCCAAAGAAGATATACTTATCCAACTCAAAAGATTTTCATGCCATTGTGTAAAAGAATAAATACTTTCTCCAAAACAAAGAAAACAAAAAAAGAAAGAAAGAATAAAGGGAGCAAGTAGACAAGAAGGTAAGGCATATGCTTGCTTGCCAACTTAGACTTAAAAACTTCATGGTAACATTTCCCACTTCTTTGCATAGAATCTACTCAATCATGTTTACAAACAGAGCAAGAAACTGCTGTTCATATCGAAGTTCAAGTTTCATTTTACACATAAAAGACAAGTTGATATCAAATAAAGAGTGTAGCCAATGCAACTCAAAAGATCAAATTCAATTTTACAAACAGTAAACACTACTCGTTAACAAAATCTCCAGCTCAAAGTCAATCTAGGCAGGGAAGCTTAGTTCAAATCCAATCCAATTCAATATGAGAAATGCAACGGGGAAGCAATCCCTTAATCAAGACATACTCTTGATAGAATAAGGACATAAAATACTGAGAAAACACACACTCAAACAAACACAAGCAAATGATAAAAAGGTTCATTTCTACAAGTTCCTTATAGATGGTGACACGGAGTCAACACTTAAACGCTGTATATGATAAATTTGATGGAATTTCACTTAAGAAGAACTAGTATTGGTAAAACCTGTTCCACACAAACTTGAAATCACACTCATGATTTTAGTTCAAAATAACCTGTGTATAAACTGTGTGCAAAACAGTGCGTGTAATTATCACTATCCTATGCATATAATGGTGCTAATGTAATTGTTAAAGATACTAATTTATAATTTAAACTTGTTTATTATGTAACAGCCCAAGAGACCTGATTTAGTGTAAAGTCCAATTAAGGCTAATCCTAACTCTTAGTTTTTATATATACTTTGCTTAGGGTTGATTGTACATACAGTAAAGATGTAGTTATTAAAGACTTTATCCTGTTGACATAAGCTATCAGGTTGAACTATATAACCCTTATGCTCTCTCTCTCTCTCTCTCTCTCTCTCATCTATTTTGTTTTCTCCTATAATTTCAAGGGTGCTTACCAAAAAAAAAAAAAAAAAATGCTAGAGACTAGAGAGTACATATGCAACAAATTTTACAATTTGTTGATAACTTATTGAAGTGACAAATTGTGATTAATGCAACATCATTTTTATTGGGACTACTATTGGTATCACTTTTGATACATTAACCACATCCAACCTGGCTTCTTAGGCTCTCAGCAAATGCTCGTTGGTATGACAATCGGGAAAATTGTTTGTTATTAGACTTGTTATTTTATTGGGGAAAAAAGTTGAGAAGTTCTCTTATATATATGCGCACCCAAAATTTGAAGAAGGTGGCAGCCATGTCAATTTGAAGAATGTTACGTCTACAACATTTTTACAACATTTTCACTACAAATCATAGGTGGTAAGTTGTTATTGGTTCTAATTAGTAATTTCAATCTACAACTTAAATTATTTATTTTGCCCACTCATAATAATCAATAACAACTCACCACTTAGAATTTGTTGTAAAATTATCATGAAAATATTGCGGAAATAACATTTTTCTATCAATTTGTTTTTGTTTTTTCAGTTGAAAGCAACAGTCATGTTGTTTTAGTCACTTAGAAAGTTGACTTAAATGATAATGTTTATTTATTTATTTATTTATTTTTAGTGCTATTGACTTAAACCGTTAAACGATGATGTTTGAGGTTGAACAACCGCATCAGTGCCCAGAAAACAAAAACAAAAACAAAAACAAAAACAAAAGTTACTAAAAATAATAAGATCATTGTCTTGCTAAACAGTCATTTCAGCGTCGGAATTTTAGAATTTAAAAGTGGAAAGCTGGAATAATATTTGAAGAAATCATTTACACTCTTTATCTTATTTGCGGGTGTAACGTTCTCTGCAATGTAATCCCTTTGATACTCCCATTTATCAGCAAAAACATAAATTGATGCAATGACGGATGACCAGTTGAATCAGGTGACTGCACACCCCTTACAATAGCACAAGAAAAAGTTTATTCTCAACTACAGTTTCAAACATTGATTAGGGACAATCGCATAATTGGACAACGGCAAACTTGACATGATCAAACATTCCAACAACTTTCTTTCAATTGTATTCCTAGAATTGTGTAAAACATTCAACAATTCTCTTAAAATCATGGAAGAGAAATCAAACGCTGAAGTTCATGTGATCATGTTGAGTTTTATACAAAATGATATATTAATAATAAGAAATTGCTATAAAACTCACGATTATTGATATAATCGCATCCTAAGATTTTCAATAATCTATAACGCAAAAAAAAAAAAAAAAAAAAAATCTCAGTGGTGTATTGCCCAGCCCAGCCCCGACCCCACTACCTCTGTGGCAAACTTATAGCCCTTGTATTGATTCAAGATTGTATTTTTGCAAAGGCGAAGCTTCAGCCTGCCCATTATCTTGCAATTTTGGTTTCTTTATGGCATCAAGAGTTTGCAAATATTGGGAGGAAGCATTACGATTTGACGAAAGGCCAGGACTGCTAATTCTGCTGGCAAGGAAGCGGCGAATCAAGCCCCTGAGGAATGGAGCCATGGTGTCTGGTTCATGTTCCAAGTAGTACATGATTCCTCCCATACAAATACAAAATAAAAACACCTGTTTCAGTTGAAAAGCATCAATTTGAGTAGCAATATTAAAAAAAAAAAAAAATCAGTTAACTAATAACCACAAGCAAAAAATTCAGTAGTACATGATTCCTCTCTCTCTCTCTCTCTCTCTCTCTCTCTCTCTCTCTCTCAACTTGACCCAATGTAGAGCACGTGGTTGAGTTCAGACAAATCATGAGCAGGACACCATACCCAGGCCCTTAAGATGATGACCATGGAATGACTCCTCTGAAACTTCCATTTCTGAAGTAAGCTATAGATTGGCTAGTTCATAATGGCAAGATACTTCTTTTGTAATAACTGAGGATATAAGTATACATCATACAAAGAAAATTGACAGGAGGCATCAAAAGACAGGCCCCAGAAATAACGCTGATTTACAATTTCAATTGATTTGGTTTGTTAACTAGTTCACTGAAACTGCATTCAGGAATTCATACCTAAAACAATTAAAAATGCTTTCAGAAAAGTATGGCAACAATTTTAGCAATACCTCTGCATTCTTAATATCTGGAAGCAGGTGGCGGTTCACTGAAATATACCACAGCGAATCTCCTGCTCGTGGAAGAACATACAAGGCAAGTTCACTGCGCCTAGCTTTTTTCTCCAATAATACAGAAAGGGCTGCCATACCGCCTGCGATCCAATATACAAGCTTGTGGTCTTTTGATGCAACTTTTCTATGCAAACATATCACTCCCTTGTATCACCCAAGCACCACAAAAGAACTAAGAACATGGTCATGAAAATTTAACCAAAGATGCAGATAAGGATTAAGACAGCTACCTGAAAAATTCCAACAAAAGCTGACAGAAATGTTGTGGAGCGAACAGCCCCCTTAAGAGCAAGCCAGCAGGTACGAACAGGGGCATCCATGAACTAAAAAGGCATTATGTAACTAAAATTAATAACAAAAATAACATTAATAACATTAATTTCAGAGATGAAAAAAGTCAACCAGGGCTAGTCTAAATGAAGTAAAATCCTCCCAATTTAAACATAAGGCAGAAATTGCTATCCATTACTTCAAAATGAAGTTTATTTTTTCCTGGTTTCTAATCTTCAAAATAGAGCATATCTAAGTCAACTACCACATAAACATACCATGTAATATATTTACAAAATGAATTCGACATAAGAAGCATCGAACTTTATATTAGCAGGAATATCACAATTATTATCCTCTTCTACTTATAGAGATGATATCCCCAAGAGTATAGGCCAGTCTGGTTGGTTCTTTGCACGTGATTTTGGTGTCAATGTATGCATCCCATGGAAAAAAATACAATGTCACACACAAAAGGCATATGGAATGACAGTATCATGGGTTTATAGTACATTCAGTACATATGTAAAATAAGCACTGAAATCACACCTAGATACCAAATGTCACATAAATAAACCACATATTATCAAAATGGGAATAGGGAAGTTTTAAGGTCTTAGAAATAAGCCAACTGAAATTGAGAATCAGAATACAGGACTCCACCATTTTGACCAAAACCCCAATTACTATGCAATAATCATCCTACAGTTTTATCATACTACTAGAGTTCAACTAATGCAAAATTTGAGATATTTGATTCGAGTAGACATTTTTTACAATTATATTTCCAATAATATCACTGATTGCAATGTTCTTTATGCGGCCACAGCACACAAAGAAAGATTCTAAAATTCAGGATAAACCCCAATTCAAAATTTAAATACATGGAGCTGAGTTGCTGTAGTTTACTGGAGGTTCAGAAAGAACAAATCATAAATATAGAAGCAATCTTTATCCATGTAGGTAACACTATCTTTCCCCATCTTTGCCCCTAGCAGTAATATAGGCTAAAAGAATAGAGATGATTGTGGTGGTGATGTTCGTTTTTGACAAATAATGTCCATGGAGACAGTTGCATGCCAAAAGATGTGATGGTAGTGTTAATGAAACTGGAGAAGAAAGTGATGTTGTAAATTGAAATATTATAGAAATATGGTAAAATCCATATAGCTGGAGATGACAACAACACTGTTGTGAGGTCATGGTACAATTAGAGACAAGTTAGCAGTAATTTACGTAGGACTGGTGAGGTGTTGATGATGCAACAACTATCAAATGTGACACATGTTAAGGAAAAGAGCAAGGCCATGCACCAACACAATCAATGCAAGAGAAAGTATAAGTGCCTTTCTCTAAAATCTTAAATACCAATCTACCATCCCATCCTACCAGAAGACATCTCTAGTAAAACCAATAACAATTTAATTCTCTCCGTTATAATTCTGTTTTCATATCTCTCCCACATTAGCACATCAGATATGCATTTAATCACATCATGGCAAGCTTAATGTTCATATGCATTTTGGAAGACAAATGTGACATGGTAATCTACCATTAAAGTGAGTGGCACTTGCCTGGCATGTTAATTAGTCAACCCACTAACAGATCAAAATAGATCTCAACTAATAAACAGTACACCTCTTACAACTGTTTGAGAGTTATGGTTCTGCTTTAGCACAATAGATATATGAGGCCATCTCCACAACTATTTCCAACCATGTGAATTTACATTATATATAAGATTGTCTACTTGTCATTTTTCTTCTTTCAGCAGAAGCATAGAAAACTGAAGTTTAAAAGCAAAAGAAATAACGTGGATAAATAATGTACCTTTTGCAGGTGCAGAACAACAAATGGTACAAAGGTCAAAGAGAAGTAAAGTGGAAATGTTTTCCTGAATGTAGCTGATGTTGCATTTGCATTGTGAGTCAAACATGAATTCATGTCTGGATGAATAACAGAACAAGGAATAATGGCGGGAAATTCTTCCAACTTTACATAGTTGGGATTCCTTCTGCCAGATAAGTAAGCAGAGAGTGAGGCCACATCAACTGGGAAACCTCTACAGCTGTCTCTTACAGCCTTGTATACAGGCTGTGCTACTGGCCCAGTCTTCTGAATGAAGTCTTGATATGATTTTGGCAAGCTCTCAGGACGCATTACAAATGAATACATAACCTGAAATGAGTTTATCAATCAATAAAATGATTATGGAAGATACAAAAGTAACTTATTAAAAGATATTTTGGAAAAAGCCCTAGTAAGTGAAGAGGATTTGAGAAATTCGAATCAAATTCCAATCAATAGCTTAGATATAATAAGAACCAGAATTTTAACATCTTTACACAAACAAATGAGCCATGATACCATTACAAGCTCAGTGCAAGAACCAGAATTTCAAAGCGTGAAGAAAGTACTTACTTTATATCGTTACAGGGTTACAAAAACCTAATCACCACAGAACTCATATATTCTATAGCCAGCACTACATCAGTTAAGGAATCACAAGCCTTAGTATTGTTTAATGAACATGTGCAGACTTATGGGCCCCACATATAACATCTGAGATGCATTCTAATCCATCTCAAACATTACAAGTAAATGGTTAAACAAGTGGAACATAGAATTAAGTCAGTGGAATATAGGGTTAACATTTATGGAGTCAAGTTTTGGGTTTTAGAGCTATAGGACTTCGATATGTGCGGTGACTAATAGTAGTTTTCTATAAATCCTCCTAAGATTTTTTATTCCAAACTATTATGGGTATTATATTGATTGTTATTAATCTATGATATTCAAATAATTTCTAAAATTCCTACGTTTGTTTTCTTAGAGATTAGACTTTGATCAATATGAGACTTATTCTATGACATCCTAGTATCCTACCATTTCAGAATAACATTTGCGGTATTGTTCATGGTTGCAAATCATGGTATTCGCTTGTTTGATTATGACAAAATTTTCCTAATGCAACAACACCACCTTAAATTGTTTCCCGGCATCCTGCACCCTGCTTCTTTACAATTCTTTTAACTTCTTGCATGAGAAATCCACAAAAATGAAAAATCCAAATACATTCAAAATCAATGTTCTAAACCATTTGTTATATATTTCCAAAAACTGAAATCCAAGTTCCGAAGCCCCAGCACCAAAAAAGCAATAGTGGAAAGGTTTCTAAAAAAGCAAATCTATCCTCCCAACTCACAAATGTTCGGGTTCCTCACTTTTTCATAAAGCATAAGCTAATATAAACTTGCTCACTAACTCAATTGACATCATTTCTAATCTTAAAATTATCCTTGGCTCTCTACTGATCTGTGTAGGTTTCTTCTTGCTAAAACAGCTACCAGACTTTTACGCACATAGAAAAATAAATCCATGCATACGCATATTCCTAAACAATTGTTTGAAGCTCCCAACCATGCCATTATGAAATCACTCTGCCCTTGATCAGCTTACTGCTTGTTTATCTCTACATTTGCATTCAGCTTAGGCTGAATTCATTGACAAGATTTTACAAAACTGCCCAACACTCAATTCCCTGACGGGTAACACTTAGGTAGTCCCGGAGCAGTGCTCCGGGCTCTCACAAAGTGGGTGGGCCCCATGGTGGGACCCACGTGTGGGGCCCACCCACTTTGTGAGAGCCCAGAGCACTGCTCCGGGACTATCTAAGTTTTTCCCTTCCCTGACAGCATGGCTGGTCATATACCAGCCAATTAAATTTACCCTCCAATATGATAGATGTAGGCTGGTCACACTGCACTCATTGACTTAGCTATAATACTGTCAAAGTAACAATAATTACAGTCACTATCACCATGACGTTTCCATCAATCACAAATACTTCCATACTTTCTAGTTAAAAGCCATTCCACTAGCAATTATATAGTGAATTCAGGTACGAATTTTTTTTTTTTTTTTTACTCAAGTTATCTACAGCTTTACAAGTCAAAATGAACTTAATGTTACCTGTGCACATGCAAAAGCAAAGAGTAAAGAATCTCCATGCCTCCAATGGCTTCCCCAAAAGTGAAACTTGTCCTTCGACTTTGCAGAATTATAAGCACACTAATAGAATAAGACACATAAACCATTAGGCTGGCGTGAAAAATCATAATCACAAGCAAAATAAAAACAAACGATTCCTGATTCCTATAACTTAGCGTAGCTCGCGAAAATTTAATTAGGTTATACACCATTTGTTCACAGACCTGGGCTAGCCTAGCCAAAAGATATAAAGCAAGTGTGCGCCTCCGATTAGAATCATCTAGGGCTAAAATTGACAAACCAGCAATTGAACCTGCTAAAATGCTGCTCCATCATCCCTCAAACAATGTCATAAATAAGGAACATGCATTATCATTGCAAATTGAACGAAAACAAAAATTCATATTCTACGCACTGCAAACTTACGCATTGAATGGCGTCTCTTTCTTTCTCAATTTTCTCAACAAGCATCTAAGAGCTTGATAAGATCCTGTAAAGCCACCGAAAAACAATCCGATTCGACAGGCTTCCTCTCTTACTATCAGATCTTTCTCTGACACAAGTTGCTGCAATCAAAACACAATCGCAAGCTCACACATTGTCCACAAATACACAGCGATCGATGGATTATAGTTATTCAAATAATTCAAAATCGTTGCAGCTTCAATTTTTGAAATGAAAAACCCTAATTACAACGAAATTCATGCATGATCACACAGAAACCAATCCAATCCAATCCAATTCAATTCACAACAAAAAAAAGGACATGGAAAAGAGAGTAATTTACGAAAGTGACCTTGAGATCGAGGAGGGAAGAGTAGGACTGGCGGCGAGCGAGCTTGAAAGCGCGGAGGAGGATGCCGATGCCGACGCGGACGCCGTAGGAGAGGAGGAAGGTTTGGCAGAGGTTGCCGATGGCGTTGGCAACGCACGACGGTTCGTAGGCGGCATGGTCGCAGCAGGGCGGGCAATGCTGTGGCTGGTTGTGGTGGGGAGAGGAGCGGACGGCGGCTCCGGCCTTGCGCTGGCGGCGCTGGAGCTCCTCTATGGCTTCGCGGAGACGGTCCTCGGCTTCCCGGAGGCGGCGCTCGGCGTCGACGTTGTCTTGGAGTGGCGGCGACGGTGGAGACCCTGCTGCTGATGCCATTTTCGTCGCACAGTCACAGCGAGAAGAGAGAGAGAGTGAGAGAGGGGTTGGTTTGTTCAGTAATACTTGCACGCGAAAGTCGAGTGAGAGAGAGAAAGAGTAGATAAAGGGGAATGGGTTTTAAAAGGAAGAAGTAACGTCACGAAAGGAAGGTACAAGTCGCCATCATCATTCTCGGTATCAGCCCCGTCAGGCCATCACCATATCTTATTCCCATCCCATCCATCCTATGATTTAGATTTTCTTTTTATTTGCTCCCAATTATTATTTGATGAATTTTACTAATGTGTGTTCTTAGAGTACATATTAATTTTTATTTTTGAAATTTTTTTTTTCGAGAATTGAAAAAGTAATGACAGTCTTTTTAATTCTCGAGAAAATATTTTTAAAAATAAAAAACTTAATGTGTGCCTTAAGGACACATATTAACCGGACCATTATATGCTATATGATGATTTGACACCATTTTTGTCTTCTTCTTCATTATTATTTTTTTTCTTCGGAAATGAAGAAATGTCCAATCATGGTCTAAAATTAAATAAATTTAAGATTTAGATTTTGCCATCTTATTTTTTCTTTAAAAAAGGAAAGAAGATTTTGTCTTAGCTGTAGTTTAGTTTAATCATAGTCAAATTTTTACTACAGTTAAATATTATATGTTATGGCAAAATTTAAACTTCATATTTATTTGTTAATTGTTTATTTCACTTTGAAATGAAAAAAGTCCAAATCTAAAAATATCGGAAGTTGGAAGGATGTGGATGTTAGAATCAAGTTGTCAATTTCTTTTTTTTGTCATCGTCTTGATTTGTCCATTTATATATATATATATATATTAATTTTGGAATATCTTTTGTTAAAAATTAAAATGATATATTTTGGTATCTATTTATTTTGGAGAAAAAATTTATTTTATAATATATATTTATGTATCTTTAACACAAAATAACTAAACATAATTATTCATTGTATCCTACTTTATCATATCATTTATATATATTATAAGGACACAATTTGGTTTCTAAGCCCAAAAAGTAAAAGGATCTAGCTCCAAAGAGCCCAATACAATGAATTTGTAGAGAGTGAGTTAGAAAACTAGGCTCTAATGAGTTAGGTGACAATTATAATGAATCCAAACCACAATAAAGTAAAGATAGACTGGTTTTATTTAAAGAAAATCTTCATTAGCACAATCCGAAAAGATCAATTCTTGTATATATCTCTATAATTTGATTACAAGCACAGTTCTTGTTGCTACAGTATTTTCTTTCTTAATTTTCCAATCTCTTTCCCTTAGGGTCTTCTTTCTATTTTATACTATTTTCCTTCTTTCATTTCTACCCTCCACATGTAGATTAGATTGCTGGTGTTGATCCTTGTCTCATCAACACCTTCTTGAAATCTTTGGGGAGTAGCTGTAAGGCTGAAAATTACTGTTCAGGTATCATTTCTTCATTAATGCGGCCAGAGAGTTAGTTATAGAGCATTCAATGTGGTGGTAACAGCTTTCTCTTAAATATTATATGACTTCCCTCTATCCTGTGTTTCTAGGATGCTTGTCCTTATCAATAGAATCTCCTAGAACGTTGCCCTGGATGGCAGACCACACTGTCGGACCTCGACTTTGCTCATTTGAGGAGGCATTCATCCTTGGACCACCTTCTTAGACTCTTACGACCAACCCTTACCTCTTCATTCAATAATACGGACCCCTATAACTTGTTATTAAATTCATATTTTAAGAATCCCACCGTTGAATTACATGTTCTATATGTGCTTAACATGCATGCAAATTTTCATGCTAATCGGATATTATTTACTATGTGATCCATAAACTTATCTTTTATGAATTATTTTAAACTACAAAAACTTGAATTTAAACAATTGATTGATAATATGACAATTAATCTTTGATCACCGTGAAATTTTGCAAGCATGGAGAGTATATAAATATAATATAATTCAACGGTAGATTTGTCAAAATTCGCATCTAATAATAAGTTATTAAGTGGTGTAATATAGTTTAGAGTTACACCATGTGTAATTTGAACCTAACTCATATATATATATATATATATAATGTATATAGTGATGATGTGGGAAAATATGGGATCATCAAGTTAGTACAATGCACAAAAAAGTTCAACAAAATATATATGAGATTCAAGTGATAACCTAATAAATGACATTCTTTTTTGGTGTCTCATATATGTAGTTTGAGACTAAACCCCACTTCCCCCTCCCCCATGCTATCTAGTAGCATCTACCTATCAAGGGAAAAAAAAAAGTTCAACAAAATTTAATATTCTCTTCCTATTTTATTTACTAGTTTGTAATTTTATGCATATGTATGAATATACTTAAAATATACTAGTCTCATCATACGTACTTTGCACGTGAGACGAGGCTTTTATTTATTTATTTTGAATTTAATGTAATTTTTCAATTTGAATTTATTTATGGTTAATGAGGGTACACAGGAAGAGATTTTTAAGAAACTAAAATTTAGAATTTGAAATAGAGTAAATTGCTGGGTTTAGTGTGTGCTAGTTTTCAAAAGAAAAAAAATTATCAAACGTACGTGAGATATATTTGAATAGAGAGTGTGCTAGTTTTTAGGAAAAAAGTTTCTCGGGTTTTTTTTTTTTTTGTCCTTGACCTTAAGAAATATCTAGGCATGGTGGGTCCTTTGGCACCTATTTACTTTATTCAAATTTTGTCGCTTAGTACCTTCCTTTCTCTTTACGGAGTCACTTGTTTTTATTGGCAGGCTATCCAGGCTCTTTTCAGGTTAGACGAGGAGGTCGATGGCCAGAGCAATGCCTTAGCGCAAGAGCGTGACAAGTTCTTGGAAGCTGCTAATACCCTCAGGAGATCTGAAACCGACCTAAAAAAGGCGACCGAGGATCTGGAGGAGATGACGAAAGCTAGGGACACTGCTGCCTCCGACCTAGCCGTGGCCAGGAAGCAAGCTGAGAATCAAACTAATCGCTTGCAAGACGTTGAGGGTCAACTACAAATTGCCAAAGGGGACATTTCCTATCTGAAGGAAAAGTTGACCACGGCAATCCATGAGAAAGGTATTGTCGAGTATGCCAGGGACGAGGCTGTGAGAGCCAAAGACGAGGCGGTATTTGCAAAAATAGATGTTGAGCGCTCTGTAGAACAGGCAAAGGAGGAGGCTTTCGCAGATGGGGTGGCTAAGACTGAAGCCACCCATCGGGTTCAAGTTCTTGTAGTGTGCAGGTATTACTGTTCTCAGACCTGGCATGAAGCCCTCAACTAAGCAGGGGTTGACGCCTCATCTGACCTTAGGAGGGAGGACAGGGTATATTACCCTATTGCAATTCGCGAGGCCGCCCTTACTGCTCCCGAGGAGGGGTCCTCTTACCAGCGGTTGAGAGTCACAATAAGACCGCCGATGATATATCTTTAACTGACCAACCACCAGAGGAGGTTGAGCCCCAGAGAATGTTGGGGGGAGTTATAACCGAGGGTCAGGAAATACCACAAGACGTGGCGAGGCCTCCGGCGGACCCTTCGAGACAAAGCCCTAGGCTTTGGCTAAAGCCTTTTAATTTGCTTATCGAATTAATTTGCCTACTGAGTTGGGGAGACTGGTATACGACATAGGATAATTTTGTTTATTTTCTCTTTTATCTCATTTTGTTTCTTGCCTCAGTGGCGTTGTAAGGAAGTTGTATACTTTCCGTTTGAACTGAATGCTTAATACTTTGCTTCCAACTAATGATATTTTCTTTTATTTGCTTTACTATAATATTTTGCTCGATATTTGTATTCTATTCTGGAGTTAGTCTCATGAAACCATCTGTTATCCTTCAAATATAAATCTAAAGACCGTATTATAGCTTGACTCTAGGTAACGCTTTGGTTTTTCTCCAGATAGTTATTTTCTCCATAGGTTCGAGTCCGAGGACCATGCAATACTTTGGTTCTGTCTAGTACCCAGGTATAATGGTGTGAATAGTTTTACCATAGGCTTGGGTCCGAGGACCATGCAATACCTTGGTTCTGTCTACCACTTCTATTTTTCTGTAAGTATCTAGTTTCCCCATAGGTTTGAGTCCGAGGACCATGCAATACTTTGATTCTGTCTAGTACCCAGGTATAATGGTGTGAATAGTTTTACCATAGGTTTGGGTCCGAGGACCATGCAATACCTTGGTTCTGTTTACCACTTCTATTTTTCTATAAGTATTTAGTTTCCCCATAGGTTTGAGTCCGAGGACCATGCAATACCTTGGTTCTGTCTAGTACCCAGGTATAATGGTGTGAATAGTTTTACCATAGGTTTGGGTCCGAGGACCATGCAATACCTTGGTTCTGTCT
The DNA here is from genome assembly GCF_002906115.3 of Quercus suber. Classification (NCBI taxonomy): domain Eukaryota; kingdom Viridiplantae; phylum Streptophyta; class Magnoliopsida; order Fagales; family Fagaceae; genus Quercus; species Quercus suber. Next base: position 234,248 of record NW_027069961.1, on the reverse strand, counting down.
ACCACTTCTATTTTTCTTTAAGTATCTAGTTTTCCCATAGATTTGAGTCCGAGGACCATACAATACCTTGGTTCTGTCTAGTACCCAGGTATAATGGTGTGAATAGTTTTACCATAGGTTTGGGTCCGAGGACCATGCAATACCTTGGTTCTATCTACCACTTCTATTTTTCTGTAAGTATCTAGTTTCCCCATAGGTTTGAGTCCGAGGACCATACAATACCTTGGTTCTGTCTAGTACCCAGGTATAATGGTGTGAATAGTTTTACCATAGGTTTGGGTCCGAGGACCATGCAATACCTTGGTTCTGTCTACCACTTCTATTTTTCTGTAAGTATCTAGTTTCCTCATAGGTTTGAGTCCGAGGACCATGCAATACCTTGGTTCTGTCTAGTACCCAGGTATAATGGTGTGAATAGTTTTACCATAGGCTTGGGTCCGAAGACCATGCAATACCTTGGTTCTGTCTACCACTTCTATTTTTCTGTAAGTATAGGCTTATCCTCGGACCGCTTTACTGGAGATGATTCCTCCTTGGGTCGGATTATGATCTTTACACGTGGCGTTGATCTCGCCTCCAGCTCAAGGCCCCATCTTTTTCATTTATGAAGCGCCCTTTGTCCGTTCGTGTTCCGCGCTTGACGCTTCGGTGCGCGAAACGTGCCTTCATTAATGTCCTCGTGAATTAACACGAGTCCAACGGTCTACAGCCTCCTTGGAACTTGGTAGCTTCATTATTAGCCCAGCTGATAATTCTCTTTTCTAATTCTGCATGAATTAATTCTCACCAACCCCTATCCCCTATATAAGGTGGGGAGATGGTTTCTCCACAATCCATGAACCTCCCAACACAAACAGAAAAGACACATCCTTTTAGCTTCCCAAACCCTTTTAACAACCTCGCCGGAATTGTAACTGGAATTTGCAAATATGAGGCGGCTTTGGGCGGGTGTGAGGACATCCGTGCCAAGAGCTGTTATGGCCGCAGCCCCCACTGGGCTTCCGGTGCGGCAGAATCTAGGTGTAACCCCGATGGCGCCATACACGGTGGCCCGGAGGGATGTTGTTGAAGTACCTAACGTCTCTCCTCGGAGCGCACCCCCGACGAAGAAGGCGTGCGAATTCACATTATGGGCGGTGCTCGAGTGTTGCCGTCTCCAACGGCCAACACTCGTGAGGATTGGAGAGAATCAAGGGAACATCATGCGGGAAGGTATCCCAGAGCCCCTGCATCTGCTCCTCTCTTTGTTCCAGCTCCGCCGCGCCGAGAAGGGAGTTGTTGGTGGCCTGGAAACAAGATGGCCCTCCCCCTTCCCTGCTTTTTGTGTCAAGCTCTCCTATTCTCTTTATACCAATAAAAGCACGGCTTGACACTTCCCTCTAGCTAGCTCTTTAGGGCAGGTCCACCTGGGCCTCTGATTGTAGGACTAGCTGGTAGGATTAGCTTGTAAATTTGTGTGTAAAACACGCCTGCCTGAGCCTCTTATTGTAATTTGTACTGTTTCTATTTATGAAATAATATCAAGATCTCTCTTTTCTCTGTCAAATCTTCTATATAATTGTATTTTTTTTTTTTGTTTACTTCGCCAACCTACTGTAAAACGGCCACTTAGAACAATCGCCTGGTGCGCCGGCCAACCCACTAATCATTCCCACAGACGGCGCCAATTGTAGGGACTCAATTTGGATTAGACTCTGAATATCAATGGGTTTTCAGCCCAACAAGCCCAAACAATAAATTTGTAGAGAGTGGGTTAAAGGTTTAGGCGCTGGCCGTCGTTCACCAAGCATGAACTCATTTTTTATAAAAGAAAATACTTAGAGTTTATTTACAACTGGGGGGATGCTCCTCGGCCAAGGGCCGAGGAGCCCCTTTTCTTCTCCCTTTTTTCCCCCCCCTTTTTTACTTTACTTGCTTTTCTTATATAGTCTTCATCTCCCTATCTCATTCTTCCATCTGTTGATCATCCATTTACCTCTCTTCTGGCCATCCGTCCCATCAGAGGCCTTATCAGTACTCAAGTGGTTCACTCTGATCAACGTTGCCCTGCTAAGGGGTTATATCCCCATTAATGCGGCTAGAGGGGTTAGGTGAATGCATTAAGTGTGAGGGTGACAGCTTACTTTGAGCCTGGTCTTTCCCAAAAATCGTCCTTGTCATGCCGAGGACGAGGAGGTCCTCGGCGTGGATCCGGAAAAGAGGTTTTCCCCAATTTAGCCTCGAATGGTCAGTATTCCTCGGCGTGGGCCTTGGGCCTGCTACACGATGGGCCGAGGCTATCAGGCCCACGGGCCCCACAATATATATAATACACATTTAGTTAATAAATATTAAAAAANGTTGGCAACGCACGACGGTTCGTAGGCGGCATGGTCGCAGCAGGGCGGGCAATGCTGTGGCTGGTTGTGGTGGGGAGAGGAGCGGACGGCGGCTCCGGCCTTGCGCTGGCGGCGCTGGAGCTCCTCTATGGCTTCGCGGAGACGGTCCTCGGCTTCCCGGAGGCGGCGCTCGGCGTCGACGTTGTCTTGGAGTGGCGGCGACGGTGGAGACCCTGCTGCTGATGCCATTTTCGTCGCACAGTCACAGCGAGAAGAGAGAGAGAGTGAGAGAGGGGTTGGTTTGTTCAGTAATACTTGCACGCGAAAGTCGAGTGAGAGAGAGAAAGAGTAGATAAAGGGGAATGGGTTTTAAAAGGAAGAAGTAACGTCACGAAAGGAAGGTACAAGTCGCCATCATCATTCTCGGTATCAGCCCCGTCAGGCCATCACCATATCTTATTCCCATCCCATCCATCCTATGATTTAGATTTTCTTTTTATTTGCTCCCAATTATTATTTGATGAATTTTACTAATGTGTGTTCTTAGAGTACATATTAATTTTTATTTTTGAAATTTTTTTTTTCGAGAATTGAAAAAGTAATGACAGTCTTTTTAATTCTCGAGAAAATATTTTTAAAAATAAAAAACTTAATGTGTGCCTTAAGGACACATATTAACCGGACCATTATATGCTATATGATGATTTGACACCATTTTTGTCTTCTTCTTCATTATTATTTTTTTTCTTCGGAAATGAAGAAATGTCCAATCATGGTCTAAAATTAAATAAATTTAAGATTTAGATTTTGCCATCTTATTTTTTCTTTAAAAAAGGAAAGAAGATTTTGTCTTAGCTGTAGTTTAGTTTAATCATAGTCAAATTTTTACTACAGTTAAATATTATATGTTATGGCAAAATTTAAACTTCATATTTATTTGTTAATTGTTTATTTCACTTTGAAATGAAAAAAGTCCAAATCTAAAAATATCGGAAGTTGGAAGGATGTGGATGTTAGAATCAAGTTGTCAATTTCTTTTTTTTGTCATCGTCTTGATTTGTCCATTTATATATATATATATATATTAATTTTGGAATATCTTTTGTTAAAAATTAAAATGATATATTTTGGTATCTATTTATTTTGGAGAAAAAATTTATTTTATAATATATATTTATGTATCTTTAACACAAAATAACTAAACATAATTATTCATTGTATCCTACTTTATCATATCATTTATATATATTATAAGGACACAATTTGGTTTCTAAGCCCAAAAAGTAAAAGGATCTAGCTCCAAAGAGCCCAATACAATGAATTTGTAGAGAGTGAGTTAGAAAACTAGGCTCTAATGAGTTAGGTGACAATTATAATGAATCCAAACCACAATAAAGTAAAGATAGACTGGTTTTATTTAAAGAAAATCTTCATTAGCACAATCCGAAAAGATCAATTCTTGTATATATCTCTATAATTTGATTACAAGCACAGTTCTTGTTGCTACAGTATTTTCTTTCTTAATTTTCCAATCTCTTTCCCTTAGGGTCTTCTTTCTATTTTATACTATTTTCCTTCTTTCATTTCTACCCTCCACATGTAGATTAGATTGCTGGTGTTGATCCTTGTCTCATCAACACCTTCTTGAAATCTTTGGGGAGTAGCTGTAAGGCTGAAAATTACTGTTCAGGTATCATTTCTTCATTAATGCGGCCAGAGAGTTAGTTATAGAGCATTCAATGTGGTGGTAACAGCTTTCTCTTAAATATTATATGACTTCCCTCTATCCTGTGTTTCTAGGATGCTTGTCCTTATCAATAGAATCTCCTAGAACGTTGCCCTGGATGGCAGACCACACTGTCGGACCTCGACTTTGCTCATTTGAGGAGGCATTCATCCTTGGACCACCTTCTTAGACTCTTACGACCAACCCTTACCTCTTCATTCAATAATACGGACCCCTATAACTTGTTATTAAATTCATATTTTAAGAATCCCACCGTTGAATTACATGTTCTATATGTGCTTAACATGCATGCAAATTTTCATGCTAATCGGATATTATTTACTATGTGATCCATAAACTTATCTTTTATGAATTATTTTAAACTACAAAAACTTGAATTTAAACAATTGATTGATAATATGACAATTAATCTTTGATCACCGTGAAATTTTGCAAGCATGGAGAGTATATAAATATAATATAATTCAACGGTAGATTTGTCAAAATTCGCATCTAATAATAAGTTATTAAGTGGTGTAATATAGTTTAGAGTTACACCATGTGTAATTTGAACCTAACTCATATATATATATATATATATAATGTATATAGTGATGATGTGGGAAAATATGGGATCATCAAGTTAGTACAATGCACAAAAAAGTTCAACAAAATATATATGAGATTCAAGTGATAACCTAATAAATGACATTCTTTTTTGGTGTCTCATATATGTAGTTTGAGACTAAACCCCACTTCCCCCTCCCCCATGCTATCTAGTAGCATCTACCTATCAAGGGAAAAAAAAAAGTTCAACAAAATTTAATATTCTCTTCCTATTTTATTTACTAGTTTGTAATTTTATGCATATGTATGAATATACTTAAAATATACTAGTCTCATCATACGTACTTTGCACGTGAGACGAGGCTTTTATTTATTTATTTTGAATTTAATGTAATTTTTCAATTTGAATTTATTTATGGTTAATGAGGGTACACAGGAAGAGATTTTTAAGAAACTAAAATTTAGAATTTGAAATAGAGTAAATTGCTGGGTTTAGTGTGTGCTAGTTTTCAAAAGAAAAAAAATTATCAAACGTACGTGAGATATATTTGAATAGAGAGTGTGCTAGTTTTTAGGAAAAAAGTTTCTCGGGTTTTTTTTTTTTTTTAAATTACAATTTTAACCCTTTTTTTTTTTTTTTTTTTTTTTTTTTTTTTAAGAATAAGGATTATCTAATTAGCTTAGATTATTTTTGATATTTTTTGAAGGCATAACTAACTTATGGAATCTTCTTAATATATTGAAATGCATTAAGATGTAGAGTATAATTCTTACATATATAATTTAATATTATTGATAGTCATTGTTTTTTTAACTCTTTAAAAAGTCTTGTAAGAATATTATTAGATAGAAAATGTAAATTGTCCATTTATTTTTAAAAATTTTTATGTTCATTAATTCTAGACTCTTTGATTTTTGTACACAATAACTCGCTTGGATGGATATTTATGATGTGGTTCCACATTTGACTCCAAAATTAAGAAATAAAACTCTCTCAAAGTCAAATTAGATAATTTATATAAAATAAATAAATAATTTAATTAGAACTTGTTTAGGGAAGATATATATATATATATATATATAATTTAATTTAATTAAGATTTTTTTGGTGTTAGGTTGCTTTATCAAAGAAAGTTGAATTCTAATTAGTTTAATCATTGATTATTAATCGGCATTTAATATGATTTTGTTTATACCTGGAATTATCTATTATGTCATTTAAAGAATTTTAGATGACAAGATTCTAATAGATCACGTGTAAATATATAATGTTTTATACGAAATTCTTACATATATATTTTAAAAATACTTATAGAATTTAAACTCAATTAAAAAATTGAGTTAGATATTTTACTTCATAGGCTTTTCCAACTTATGAGTCTACTTTTGAATGGCTAACAAAAAAGTAATAAGAAATTTAATATTAATGTTTTTTATGTTCACCAATAGCATTCATTGTCATATGCTTTTTTTTTTTTTTTTAAAGCTTTGCATTTTCTTTAACAAATAATATGAAAAGATGTGGGCTTTTTTTCAAGCTGTGGCAACACTTCAAGAAGTTAACAAGAAATCAAAAAGATTTTATATTATATTATATATAGAGTATTTCTTTACTTGTGTAATATATGTATGGAAAAGTTTAACAAAAAAAATACATATATAATACACATTTAGTTAATAAATATTAAAAAATAAAAGTCAAATTAGATAATTTATATAAAATAAATAAATAATTTAATTAGAACTTGTTTAGGGAAGATATAATATAATTTGATTAAGATTATTTTTGGTGTTGGGTTGCTTTATCAAAGAAAGTTGAATTATAATTAGTTTAATCATTGAAGGAATACTATTCTTGACCTAAGTAAGCAAGGCTACTCATGGTTACTATCTAGTACTTAGGAAATCCATAACATAATTTTTTTTTTGATACATGATAGAAATTTTACTCTAACCTAATCTAAGTGTATATGTGTGTGAAATTTTCTTCTGGAGACTTGAACCTTGGACCTTGCCCCCCACACCCCACAAGTATTTATATTTGTAGAGTGACCATTGCACCAAATGTGCACAGCGTTTCCATAACATAATTTTATTTAGGAATATTGTGGTGTGTTTGGATGGCATGATGTGGGCATTTGAATTTGGACTTGGGTAATTAAAATACAAATATTTTGTTTGGACAGTTTACAAAAGGTTAAGGATTTGAATTTGACAAATCCACCATTTAAAAAGTTTAAAACCATTGAATTTGAAATAACACCTAAAATCAATGTATTTGAAATCAAAGCATTTCAAATCTATTAATTTAAAACCCATATCCAAATTCAAGTCCAAGTTTCCAAACGCAACCGTGATGATCTAAATAATTTTTCTCAAAAATATTGTTAATGCTTTAGCATTTTATTAGAGCATTGAATGGAGTCTTTCGAGCTCTGTCCTCACATGCCTTCTAGTGATATCCTTCACACTAGGACAGCCAGATAAAGCCATGGTGAGCTCAAGTTCATCCTTCAGCATTTGGATAACTTGCCTCACCCCATATTCTCCCTTAGCCGCTAGTCCATAGATAACTGGCCTTCCAATCTGCGATTACATATGTAGATTACAATAAACTTAAGAGAGCAATGATTAAGAAGCATATACCCTAATAACCATAGTGATACTTCTAATTCTTCATATTTGACATATTTGTTATGACTTATCAGTGTATGTGTGAGTATTGAATTCATCATCAAAAAAACATAAATGGATGGAACAGTTGATATACATAGTTAAACATATATGGATGGAACAATTGATATACATAGTTAAACCTATTAGTTTAAGTTTTTGGGTTAAGCTTTGTGAAAAAAAAATAGAAGGTTTTTGGCAATCAACATTGCAACGTGTTCTTGAAGAAAGACCAAAGAGCTTCGCAAAGGAAGCTTCTTACAGAACTCGTTGTGCTCAATGACAATGTCAATGAACAGTCAAATTGGTTTGTGAGAGGATGAGAAGGAGGCTGAGATGACCAGGAAATCAATTATTCGATTGGCATCTAACTCCACCCTTGACAATAAGTTCATTTTATTTGTGTAAAGAAAACAAAGAGATAAAGATAAAGAACACATGAAATTAACGTGGTTCAACCTTTCCCTCCCTTACTATCCCTCCACCACCCCCCCAAAAGATAAAAAAGCACGTTAAACAGATTTATTGGTTTAGGGGCCACTCAATCAGTAAGTTGAAAAAGATGGCTGGCAATTCCATTAGCTCAGTATGATACAGCTGCATCTCTAAAAACCATCAGTTGGATGTAGAGACATCTATTGACGCTTTGAAACTCACACAATTGCAGTAAAATGAGTGCATGACAGAAAAATAGTTTAGCAGTTACATTGCCAACATTGCATATGAAATAAATAAGATGTTTGCAGAATTAAATAGTTTGTGTTGGAGAGCTTACAAGGACGGCTTGTGCACCAAGGGCTAATGCCTTGAAGACATCTGTTCCTCGCCGCACTCCTCCATCAAAGAAAACAGGAATTCTCCCTCCAACAGCCTGAACCACCTGGAACCAAAAGGTACATCAATATCATCAGACATGTGACTAACCTTGCTGATTAAACTTTCCTTCCCAATGAGCATTATGTTCTGTATACTAGTAACATTACATGAATCCAAACAAAACAAGTCCTGTGCAGGAATGCATGAGCATTTACATTTTCTGTATTGAAATGCTAATAATTTCTACAAATTGTTATGTTGAGGATGTCTTGCTATGAAATAACCACCTGCAAGCTTTCCCTATATATATAAAAGCAGAAAGATGCAATGTGTCTGCAACTAAAACCCAATATCCGTGTCTTACACACCAACAAACTAATTGAGTAGAGAGGAGAACAGTCTTTCTTTTGCTAAACAGTAGAGATAGATCCCCACCTCTTCCAGAACAGTAATAGTAGCAGGAGCATAATCAAGCTGGCGACCTCCATGGTTGGAGACAACAATCCCAGCAACACCTACTTTTACAGCCTTTATTGCTGCCAATAGTAATACATCAAATGTTAAGGATGTTTGAATAATGAACTGAAATCTGAAATGAAAACAATGCTATGACTTTCAGGGATCTGAGTAAACTATCAAGAACATGTAACAAGGGAGTATTTAAAGAATTTATAAAAAAATGAAGAGAGGGTTGAGGCCAATAAGAAAATAAAGACTACTTGGTTAGTATGATTAGCAGTGCTCGGTGCTCCTATACTTGAATTTCCAAAGAAAAAAAATGATTTTAAAGAGTTTCCTATATAAGTATAATCATTAAATAAAAAGAAATAGAATCTTAGAATGGAGAAGTTAAGACTTTCAATTAGTTAATAAATAAGAACTGAAAGTTTCACTCAAAGGCAGAGAAGGTTCTTCCTTTTTTGTGATTAAAGGGAAGTAGTGTGGAGGAGATGAAGTGAAGAGAAGTGACTGTCACAAGTAGAGCTTGATCTTACCATCTTCACGAGTAAGTAGTCCCTTGATAAGGATTGGCATGTTTGTAATTGTACTTAACCATTCTATGTCCTGCAGATGTTATGATGCACTAATTAAACCATCGTTCAAGAGTGAACCCCAGCTAACACTATTAAAGAGTACAAAATATGTCCTTTACAGTAGTTGTAGTATCTTTCAGATATTTCATATTTGCATTCATCTAATAACTTATGGCATGTCTTTTTTTCCCACCCATTAAATGTCTTATCCCGAATCAATCATAGGTCCCTGACATGAAACTATGAGACTTTGCCAACTAAGCAGAATGGAATCTTTGTAATTGACACAACTAATCTTTTCTGACATATTTCAACAAGCATAACAGTAGCAAATCATAATATTTTCTCGTATATACCTTCCAACAAAAGGAAGCATCCTTCGTCTCTTTGGCAACAGCTGCTAAATTTGAACCATTATCCTGCAAAAGTTTAGTTTTGGAATTGTTGTAATTACTAACTTTGGTCTATGAGTTTGAATAATCACAACACTTCCAGAGTACATGATAGACATATAAAATAATTTGCATCTCATATCTTATGTCATGTCTTTTCCCCACCCATAAACCTCCCTATCCCTAATCAGTCCTATATCCCTGCTATGGAAACCATGAGACTTTGCTAGCTAACCAAACTGGTCCATAATTGAAATATCTAACCTTTCCTGACATATTAAAACAAGCATATCAGAAGGCAATAAAATAGTGCTGGTTTATACCTTCCACCAAAAGGAAGCATTCTTTGTCTCTTTGGTAAAAGCTTCTAAATCTGAACCACTATCTTGCAATAGAGTAATTTTGGAATAATTGCAACAATTTTAGTCTATGAGTTTGAATAACCAATAGCACTTCTACAATACAATTTTAGCAATAGTATTTGTAAAATATTATGAATTTCTGTTTCAGAAGGGTCCCGAGGACAGAAATACATGATAGAGATATTTCTCTATTACATTCTTAAAAATTTAAACGCTAGTTTGGGCAAAAGCAGACAAAGATGCTATATCCCACATACTGATAATTGGTGAGGTAGTGACATGTAAATCACAGATAAGAATTTTAATCCATTTATGATAGACAATTAGACTTAGGACACTCCATGCATGTTTGAGATTCACTCATTTGTGTACCTTGTACTTTGAATTTATTCATATTGATAAATGGTATCACTGCATAAGAACTGATCACTTGTTTCTTTACAGATTAATGGGGATTTTTTTGCCTTATCAAAGGAAAATATGATATGATACTGTTAAAGCAACGTATTTTTTCAAAGAAGATATTAGACACCTTGGAAGAAGAACCTCTTCATTCTAAGCTTAGCTGTTAAATTTAGATTCAAAAGTATAGAAATATTCCACTCACAGAAGAAGCTTCAAGTGATAAGAGACGCTCTGTATTCTTCAGTTTAGGCAAAGTCATTCTGCAGAAATGATCAAAATTGTGTTTCAAATGAGATGAATAAGACATGGCTCATTGCATAGCGTTCAAATTCGTGTCCTGTCTCCTTTTTAAAAGCAGTTTTTGCCAAACTTTTCTGGAAATCAAATTAATTGTGCTTGCACACGGAAGGAAAAGGAGTGAGATGATATTTCACTTGTTCTTTATGTCTGCCTCCTTTCGTCCAACTCTGGGAGAATCAGCAGTTAGGACAAGAGCCTTGTATCCATTTCTCTCTGCTCTCTGCACCAACAGAGCTGATAAATCTCGCCTCTTGTATACCTATTCGTAAAGGGTAATCAAATTTCAGTGTCTGTTTCTACCAAAAAAAATAATAATAATAACACATAAGGAACAGACAACAACAAAAATTGAAATAATAAGAGATCAAGAAGAATACAATACATATATTTGAAAGAACCGAACAGCATTGCAGCTGGAAGCAACCTCCTCCAAAGTGCAAGAAGATGTGAAGGATAGAGCCTGCAGTAAAAGATAACTTAATTAGTCTGCAACACCTTTTAAGTATGACAAATTCGTTGTATTAATACCATTATAGTTTTACATGCAGCGGCTGCCCTGGCTGTGACAACCTCTCCTGAAACAAATAGCAAGTAATATAAGCATTTGACAGGGGAAAGGAATCTCAACCAAAGTATTTTTTAGAGGACATTAGACCTTCAGGGTGTGCCAACTTATGCAAGGAAGTTGGAGCTATCAAAATTGGCGCCGATATATTGTACCCCAATACATAAGTTGACAAATCTATTCTACTGACATCCACAAGAACTCTAGGCCGAATCCTGAGAAAACCATGAAAACTGATTGGTAAAATGCCATACCCACTTTGCCCTGTTGAGACTAGCACATTACATGATTCTACGAAATGCTTCCATGTTCTCTTCTAGCGTGTACTGATCCTCAGCTCCCCCAGCATAGAAGTCATAATACATTTTTGGAAGGGCTTGCCTAGCCAATTCTTGAAACTCGTTCAAATTAACGGGTTCACCCACCATTGTCCTGGAAACAGACATGAGCATTAGTTTTTGTTTACGTTCTATTGATCTAGTACTGGATGCAGTCTCAGCAAACTACACCATATAAAGACACTGATTATAGTAGGTGCCATACTTGCAAGAATTTCCTAAAATAGGTGATGCTCCTGTTTAGGGCCTCAAAACTTTTGCTTGAAAGAAGTTGCTTAAATTATAAGATAACCGCAATCCAGTTTTGAGGCAAAGTTAGGTTCCCCAGCAACTCAAAATTACTTGCAGAAAGTAGCACATTCTGGTACTTTGATGACCATAATCAAAGCCCTTGACAAATGTTAGAATATATATACACATATATAATGTGTCTGTGTCTGTGTCTACGTATGTATAGAGAGAGCTAGTTGCACAGGCAGTAAAATTGCAGTTAGAATTGTGATTTCACAATTTTAACTAAAATTGTATTTTCAATACATGATTTCAGCTTGTGTGCACGGTACACATTGTGTGTTATAATCATTACTCTCTATATTTAGTTGAACTCCTCTAGTGTCTATACCTAGTAGATGATCTACAGAGCCAGGCAGATCTGAAAGATTGAACATGTCACTTAAATAAGTAGCATCCGTCAACAAAAATAAAATAATAATAATAAAAGTAAGTAGCATCCAACCAACTGAAAGCCAAAAAGTAGTTCAAAACCAATAAAAAGCATGATGACCCATTAAAGTATTACATCCATTTATTCCTTCGAGCTCAAAAGATGTTCAAGTAAGTTGATCAAGATCAAAGATAAGCAGTACATACATACCAACGAGAACTGGGAAAGCACTGTAGTAATAGATACAGTCTGAACAATTGCTGCAAGTTTCAGGCAATGATTTTTTGACTATAAAGTTTAGATAAGAGGGGAGTAAGAGCAACGATCAGAATATTCTCAGCTGGCCAATCAGATTTGTCAATAAAAGCCCAACTCGACTCCTGGCGGCTCTAGAAATTTAAATTATACAATATTTAATAAAAAAGATAGCTATACTTTATTGATAATGCTGTAAGTTATATCTCTTTCAATATTTTAGTTAAATAAAAAAAATTTTGGATTTTTCTTTTTGTTTGTAAGGGTCTAATATATTGTTAAAAGGACTAAAGTTAGACTACAATCTTATTGTAGTCTAAGACTACAACTTTCACTAAACAAATTAATATGAATACATATTTTGAAAATCTAATCGTTGAATTATATGATTTTTTATGTTTTTAAAACAAATGTCAAGTTAAATGTCAATCGGATGTTATTTCGTATTTGATCCATAAACTTATTTTTTGCATATAATTTTAGACTACAAAAACTCAAAAATTAAACATTTGATTGATGACATAAGCTATTTATCTTTAATTTTCTTGAAGTTTTGCAAGTATGTAGGATATAAGAAAAAAAAATGTAATTTAATTGTGGAATTGTTAAAATTCATATCCAATAAAAAAGATTGAGTGGAGTTGTAGCCTTAATATTCTACAACCAAATTTGTTGCTAAACTTTGTCTAAAGTTTAATTATATTGGACATAAAGAAAATTTAGGGTGGTCACACATTTTTTTTAAGGTAAGAAAAATCATAAAATTTTTAAATTATATATATATATATATATTAATGATTTTTTTTTCCAAGCCAGGTGGTCCTGTGACCACCTGACTCTAACCTAGAGCTGCCAGTGACTCCATCCAGGGTCAATAATTTTGTTTCTTTAAAGCACCCCTCCTCAATTATTGAACCTTCATCATTGTCCAAAAGTTGAAGTAGTTCAAAAAAAAGAAGATGATTTTAATCATTTAATTTAATATTTTCCTTTCATGTTTGGGTTCAAGCTGTTGTTATTAAATGAGGTTTAACATATGAGAATTTTTTTAATTAAATGTAAGGTGAAGATAGGGTTACACCGATGGCTTATGTCTATGAAGAAAACCTTTAATTAGCTACATTTTTGATATTGTCCAAAAGTTTAAGTAGTTCAAATAAGATGATTTTAATTCAAGGTTAGCATGTAATGTTTGTTCAACAAGTACATGTAAGCCTCATGACTCATGAGTCATTACACATAAAAAATTATAAACTCATTATCTTTGCTAAAACGTAAGCCCCTGTGGTAGTGAGAATGGTTTGCAGGCAACCTAATTGCTATTTCACATCTTACTTAGGTAACGAGCTTGATTCACAAGAATCACTGTCACTTTGTATACAATAAAAATGATATAAGTAAAAATAAAAATAAATAAATAAATGATATAAGTAGTGAACTTAAAGTGAAAGTGGTCTTGCATTTTGATCTTCATTTTGAGGTTAATAAATAAATAAGTAAAATATATATATATATATATATATAAGAAATTTTAAAAAAGTATATATCAAATATGAACAAAAGAAAAGACAAAAATAACTATATTTTAATACATGATTACTCATCTAACGTGAAAGAATAAAAACAAAACGACAAACAAACACTAGAGGAAACAAAGAACCAAATATAGAAATTATTAAATCGTGCATACAGAAACAATTTTAACTTTTAAGGGATGTAAAGACTACTTTAATGACTTAATCATGGCCGGTTTGAGATATTTTGTAGCCTAAGGCGTCAGTGTTCAATGGGGGCCTCTTTTTATATAATTTAATAAGTCAATTGAAGTAATTTTCATTTATTGGTAAAAAAAATTTAAAAATTTGTTTTATCAAAAAATCTAAACCGTTTATTATAGTATCAAAATATTATATATATATATATATATAATAATGATAAAAGAAAAAATATAGCTCTCTCCGGTCCTCATTGTTCACATTGCCCTAAAATTGTAGCAGCATTCACCTAGCTAATGTGATGTAATAAAAGAGGAAAAGTAAAAAAATAAAAAATTTTTATGTACATCATGTGGGTGATGTGATAAGTTTAGGAAAAGAAATATTAAAAATACTAAAACACTTGACTGAATAATGACTAGAAATAAAAGGGTGAGGGGGTGACACCTTGACAGTAGGTGAAGCTGCTTTTTCAATATTTGGCTTCTGTTTTGTCTTCTACCACTGACATGAGAAAACAAAATTTTAGGAGAAAAAAGAAATAGATTGAGAGCTTAACACAAATCTGAAAGATTTTTTAGAACCAAACCTGAAGGGAGAAAAATCCGAACCACAACAAATTTCAAGCTGTTATAGAGAATTTAAATGGAGAGAATGGCAAAGTTTCTAGCAATGAGTATAAAAGTCTAAGGTTTGAGATTTAACTTTTTGGGTCTTTTGTTTTTAGTTTTTCTTTGTTGAGTCGTTAAGAGAGAGAAAGATTTTTTTTGTTTGTGTTTTGGGAGACGTAGTTGTACATTCTAATTAAAACTCCCACACAGAGATCAAACCGTCAAGAGCACAGCTCATGAAGAGATTGTTTTTTCTATTTTTTCTTTGATATAGATAAGAGATTATCAGTTCTCCTGCATAGTCCACAAATTTTTTTTTTTTTTAATGTTTTTTCTTTGATAAAAAATTTATTAATATGCATTAAATATTTGGAGCTTAATTAATACTTTTACACATAAAGAGATAATTTTATTGGTTTAAATTTAGGGGCCTTGTTTCACTTGGAGGCTTTAGACAATTGCATATACCGTACAACTAGCCATGGACTTAAGGCAAGGCTTAGGTATAGTATTTAGGTACTATTTCTTAAGTTCATCTCTTAAAATTTTGTTATGTAGATTTTTTCACATGAAATAAAAGTATATTTTTTTAGTTAAATAATCACGTGCCTAAGTTTTGTACCTGGACTTAATATAATGCTACATAAAAAACACGTTTTTGGTGATGCGCTTGTTAGTCCTTGATAGGTTATTAGGTTGTCTCTATTGCAAGAGTTAGCACAGGAGATTGAACAAAATCCATATTCATTGGTTTGGGGGCCAATAATCTATATCTATATAATATTTAAAAGTTAAAGTGTATCATTTTTTGTTACTACTCCTGTTGAGCCACATTAATATACACATTTCGGTTTAGTTTGTTCCATTTTTGTCCCTTTGGTCTAGTTCGGTCATTTTAGTCTACTTCAATCCAATTTAGTCTTTTTGGTCCACTTCAGTGATGCTTTGTAAAGAGAGCTTTGTGTAGAAAGAGGAGTCACTACAATTATGTCACATTCTTAATGTCATGTTGGATATTTGATAGGTTCTTGCTAAAATTACATATTTCTAATGTTATTAAAATCTTGTATTTTTTTTTCTTCTAATATAAGTGATGTATTCACTTATATATGCATTTCTCTAAAAATAAAAAATAAAAAATTACTTATATGTACTTTCTCTTTACACCATTCAAAATGTATAGAGGATGAACCATTTGTAAAAAGTACTAGAAGCAAATTTCAACCATATATTACATTATTTACAAAATATCTTGCTTTGTATAACAATTGAATGTAACATGTATTGTGTTTCCTTGAAAAAAGAAAGAAAAAACTTACAAAATTTAAAAAACTTTCAAATTATAAATATAAATAGCTTAATTTAGAAAATCTAATACATGTTGTATCAACAATACTTTGTTAGACCACCTCAAAAAAAAAAAAAAAAAAAAACTATACTTTGTTAGAAAATAATCACATCATTTTAAGAATGATTTGGAACTAATACTTATAAATCTCATATACTATTTTCATTATTCACTTAATAAAAAAAAATTGTTAATTTTTTTTTTTTTGCATCGCACTAGTTTGCGACTAATTTTTCAGTTTTCCTTAAAACCCATTTAGGGCCCGTTTGGATGCAGCTGAAAATTGAAAACTGAAAACTGAAAACACTGTAGCAAAATAATTTTTAAATGTGTGAATAGTATCGTGGGACCCACTTTTAATGAAAAAGTTGCTGAAAAGTGAAAATTGTGGGTCCGTGAACAGTACATATATATACTGTTCATTGACAAAAGTCAACAAGTGCGGCTACTGTTCATTGAACAGTAACCGCACAGTAACCGTGAACAGTGATTCACTCTTATTATACGGCTGAAAGCAAAAAAAAAAAAAAAAAAGAAGGAAAAAACGCAAACGTGCAATGCCAACGCTGGTCCCAAACGGTCTCTTAGTATGCAGGATAATGAAACTGCTTAGGCCTTTTCAATGCTTTCTCATTTATGTCTCCATATATTTCATCCCCACTTTTTTCACTTGACTACCTACTTATACCATTACACCGGCAATATCATAACTTGGTATCGCAAAAACTTTTCTACTAAAATTTATAGTTAAAGCTCTACTTGCCACAGCAATGCCAAATGAAAACTATATAGTCCAAAACAGTTAGCAGATGCATTATGAAATCATCATACAATTTTCCTTCACTTGCAATTTGCAAATCCGGTGCCTATTATAGTCCTAACTTTTGTAGCACAGTGAAAGAACAAATTTATAAAAGGAAGGCAAACTAAATTTTCTTTCAAGTATGCTGCAAAGCACCAACATTTTGGTCTTGCCATGATGCTTGCCACTGCTTGTCATAGAAGGTAGCCTCATCAGCTAGCTTCTTCATGTTCTCAAAATCTTCACTTCGTCTTAAAAGTATCACACTGATGACTGTCACAAAGAGTCCTGCCTTGCATATGAAATTGCTAGTTTGGCCTACCACATCAAGACCTGTGAATGCATCTACTAAGTATGCCATGAAGAATCCTACCATTATAGCTCGACCTACAAGAAGATACAAGAGAGAGGTAGTAATGCAAAGAAGTTTTTAGAATAATGGTTAAAATTTTCATTCTATAATAGTTTATGCTTTTGAGACAAGTGGTAATTTATCACATGGTCTTGAATTCAAATCCTATTTCACTCAACCTCCCATTTAAAAGTTTTAAAATCTCACTAGTTGAGTCTTACTTATTAGTGGATCTGGGCTCGCATGTGAGATGTGTTAGAATAATGATTGGCTAGTTTCATCATTTTCTAAAAAAACTGAAACTTTTAAGATAAGTGGTAATTATCAGAAGAGAATTGAAAAGTAGAAGGCCATAGGTGCTAGAAGTTTTGTAATAACCATTTATCAGCTCGGCTTCTGGGAGATAGGACCTACAAGTCATGCCCACCAAGGTATGATGGAAGTCCTAAAGAGCAATGGATCTTGGTTTGTGGCTGCTTCTGGATGCAGCTCAAGAAACTTCCTCCTCCTCGCTTCTACAAGACCAACATAGATGAATCATACAAAATGTTTAGAGATATTTTTTGTTGAACTTAGGCTTAGACTAATTGTTTATCGAGTAATAATTATCACATACTCGCTATTGGCTATTGCACACTCACCATATACAGAGTGTCACGTGGATTGAAAACACAATTTTAAAGGGAGTATGTAAGGAGCATGTAATAGCAAGTGTTGTAACAAGATTTTCCCTTGTTTATTAACCTTTGCAGCCTGTTAATGATATGGAAAATGTATAATTGAAGTTCAGGATTCCAGGTCAATGTAGGTATATATAACTGTTATTACCCACCGGTTTACAAGGACTTCATCTTTCAGCAAGGATTTACAGCATTTTAGAGAATAGAACCACCGGATGCTTATAGAATCACAGTTCAAACCCATATTCCATAGCATTTCCTTCACCTTCTAAAGGGTTTTAATGAGAGAGGAAGAGGTTTGCTTGATAAAAGAAAAAGTTTTCAATTCGAAAAGCATAGCATCATTTACTTGTGGACTTGATTTGTATGGGGTGTTTGCAATATTTATGTTAAACAGAATATTACAGGACAACTCAAAATTGTAATGTTGCCAAACATATCTGAGCAGAAGAGGTTGTGACAATTTTCTTTGCGACTAGTATAGCCTTCCTTGCCATAATGGATGTCAAACAATGAGTGAAGTCTGTGAACAATTTTAGTCTCGAGTGTTTTTTATGCAGAATAATTTTTACTTGTGAACCTCAGAGAGGAAGAGAAGCTGTACCTGCAACAATGACACCATCCCAGTCCATCTTCCCATCATGAACAAACATATTAAGATCCCATGTACCATTCTTCCATCGCTCATCAACAAACTTTGGACCACAAGGTCCGGTGTTTGTGTCTGAACCATGCTCCATCTCATCTTTGGCGTTGTTTGATTTTTCATTGTATGAAGCAGACTTCACATGGTGTTCTGCTGTGTTAAAACCTTTTTGGCCTTCAACATCCAGTGTAACAACATTTGCCACCTGCTTTGACCCCAAAGAGCGTGCAGTACCCGATTGAGGCTGTTGCTTCTTAGTGACATGATGTGTGCTGGATGCTATATGCAATGAGGAAGTAATGGCCATGGAAGCCATGGCTATTCTAAGATTGCTCTTCCTTAAGCTCTTGTTTTGGCCTATATCTTCATATCTAGTATCTTACGTACTTATTTTATTCTTTAAAATGGTCTAGATAGAAAGTATGGAAGAAGCCCATGCTTTGAAGTATAAAAGATTATCTTCCCTCCCCTGTTTTTGTCAGTGAAATTATGGGCAAGGTATTCTCTTTACATGTGAATTTTCAGACTTCAAGTAATTGACGGAATTGGCAATATCTGGTACATTGGTATGTATGACTTTAGTGAAAGTATGAACAAGTTGCACCCTTTATCAGGTATGAAACTACTTGCATTTATTCCCTGATTTGTTGCCACAAGTAAGACTAAATGGGATATTGTTGATGGCTTGATGCCACATCATTAATCTCAACCCTTAAAAAGGTGAAAAAAGGTAAAAGGATAAAAAGTTAAAGAGAGGTGCTTGTTATTGGTTCTAATTTGAACCTATCACTGAAATTGTTTTTCTACTCCACCAATAACAACCCGTAACAACTTGCCATAGAGGATTTATCGTGAAAATGTTGTAAATATAGCATTTCTCAAAATTAAAACATGAAAATATTTTGTGAGAGGGATGAGAGGTATTGCACCCAGTGGGTATTGCATTGGATCTCAGTCCGATAACAAAGTTCAGTTTTCAAAAATCTTGAAACTTCAAAAGCTATGGCAAATGATTCGTTAATCCAACAAGTACAGAGCCTGACAATCAATCAACTAGAGCACATATTATTCACCATTAAAAGTGCAGATATGATTAGACTTTTTGGAAAATCAAGAACCATAAGTAGTGGCTGAAGGCCAAACTTAAATTAATCTGTTGATTTCAAATGGAATATGCAAGATAGCATTTCAGTCCCCAACAAAAATGATAATGATAACAACAATAACAATGACTAACACATCTTCAGACAAATTGCTGGTAATAATTTTCTATTGTCTAACAAATCTGTTAGATAGCGGGGTGTAAGAATAGCTTCCAAGCTTACTTTCTTCAGCTGTGAATAGGGATAAGGTTGAAGATGAATCAGAAATGGAAAAAACAGAAGACTGAAAAGAAGCAATTTATGCTTCCCAACCCCTTAAGACAGTGGAACGTGCAACCCGGTTTACCCCTAGTGTAAAAGCACCCATCCGGAGATTACAATCATGTGATTTGCACATATTCTTGACATTTTGAAAACCTCGAGTCATGTACCTCCTAAGCTCCCTATTTACCTTCTCTTCATCCCACATAAAACCTTGAATATTCTGCAAAATAATCAAATTGCATCATGTAACAGTCCTTAAATGTAACGAATCTATTTGAGCATATGACATACACCCATTGCACATATGTCATAGATTTCATACGGAGAAAATATCTGTTCTGTTACCTGAACCCACTCAAAATAGCTAACAGTCACACCCCCAGCATTTGCATATATGTCGGGGAGTATTAAAACTCCCTTCTTACATAGAATCTGCAATAACATAATCTCATGCATCAGAATTCTATAACTTTTCATCACATGAATGTCCTAAAAACCCAAAATGCAACTTTACCTTGTCTGCTTCTGGATCAGTAGGATGATTTGCAGCCTCTATAATGTACTTAGCTTTCACCTCTGCAGCATTTTCCCTTCAAAGGATGAATGAAAATTTTTAGGCAAAAAGATTTTGGATGTGATAAATCAGAAGATTAAACTAGAAACATATCCTCTTTTATTTTCCCACAAAACATTGCAAAAGCTAAAATCAATTCTAATCAGCAACAATATTTCAACTCTCAAAGCACTATCAGTTATGAAGTAGTTTTTAAGGAGGGCATAAGATATCAGGTGAACTATATGGATTGTTTCATTTCTTTTTCCCTAAATAAAATAGCAACTACACAATGTACTATTACCTAACATCTGATATAGTTTGGTACCATACAAATGGAAGAAATCTGAGTCCTGACTAAAGAAAAAGATATGGGTGATGAACATAAATAACATAAAAATCAACTAAAACTCAATTGAACTACGTTAAAGAATGTTAAAGTAAAAGGACAAATGAAGCTTTAATGGATAATCTGCACTTGCATGCATTCTCACGCACACACAAATGAAGTATTAGCATAACATTAGTGCCAATGTTCTCTTGTCATGTGAAATATCGTCAGTTTCTTAAATAATTAGGGGGTTGTCTCCTGTCACTGACATTGGAGAAGTAACAGTGTCCATTAAAAAATAAACTATCAACATGCACTACTGTTAAAGAAATAAAAAGGTAGGAATGAATTTCTTGCACAAGGTCCTAACCTGTTCAGAACTCCACCTAGAGCACATGGGATGAGAACATCACATTCATGTACAAGCAGTTCGTGAGCATCCATGGCATCTCCACCATTGAAATCTTTTAAACTGCCAGTTCTTTCTTTATGCTTAAGCAATTCCTTTATATCAATTCCACTTGGGTTCTTAACTGCACCAGTGATGTCACTCACTGCGATGACTTTACCACCTTTCTCATGAATTAGCCTTGCCACCCAGGAACCCACATTTCCAAATCCCTACAAATTTACATGTTTAGAAATATATGAAAAAATTTCAACTATGAAGGCATTTTAACTATTATAAGACAGACAAATAATGTACAAATCTACCTGAATAGCAAATGTCAAATCCTTGATTGACTTCCCGTGCTCAGTAAGTAATGCTTCTGTAGCATAAACAACACCACGCCCAGTTGCAGCCTCTCTACCCAGTGATCCACCAAGATCCTAAAACCACAATTATAAACATATGAGAGAGAGAGAGAGAGAGAGGGAGAGAGAGAGAGAGTGGTTTATCTCTGATAAGTTTCAACAGCATCTATTCCAAATTTAACAAACAGATTACTTCTTTTTAGTCTCAGTACTTACTATGGGCTTTCCTGTCACAATAGCTGGTGAGTGGCCATGAAATTTTGAGTACTCATCCAAAATCCATGCCATAGTCTACACAAATAGTTTTTTGATGTGTAAGAGTGAAGGGTAATCAGCTCCTATAAGAATAGTTATGGAAAAGTATAGAATCATAAAAAAAAAAAAATCAGCAGGGCTTTCATAAAACCTGAGCATTGGTGCCCATGTCTGGCGCAGGAACATCAGTATGAATTCCAATGAGGTCATGAATTTTCTGAGTAAAGACCCGGGTAAGACGCTCCAACTCACTCTTACTTAAGTCCTTTGGGTTGCATCCAATCCCACCCTTTGCTCCACCATATGGAATGTCTACCACAGCAGTCTTCCAAGTCATTAGTTGAGCCAATGCATTCACTTCATCAGGGTCAACCTTTTTAAAACAAGCTTATCATTAGTCCGCAGAAAGAATTCTCTGTTTGTGTAAATCTAGAAGATCAGTACAATCATTTATTCTGAAAAAAAAAAAAAAAGAAAAAAAAAAAATCCTTGGGGATTGCAGATACATCTGGAAGCAACTTCCAGAAGAATGATACACGAATCTATAACCTATAGAATTCTAAAGTTCTAGTTTTAAAAATCTCTAGCTATTTAGTTTACTACCAAATCCCTTAAGGGATCAGTAACTGCCAAACTTTCTGCAGAAGTTAAAAACTTAGAAGATGATTAAGGATTGTGTTTGATCCAACAACTTTTTTTTTCTTCTAATGAACAAAAATTATTAAATAATTGCTCTTGCACCACATATGTTTCAAGAGAACGAAAATAAACCACAATGACAATTTTCTTTTCTGCTAGGTAAAACTCTTGGGGGGATTTGACCACCAGACATGCCCTTCCACTAGGGAGGGAAGTGCCAATTGGCATAAAGAAATGCCATTGGCAACCACAATAACATTTAAAACCAAACAAAAGACAACTTTTAACTTTATATATGGCATATTTATATAAAGCCACAGCTGTAAACATACTGTTTATGCAGTACAATAATCAATGAACAATATCTCTTATATTGAAATACAAATCCTCTGTCTCACATTTTGTGTTCCATCTAATTACTTCAATCCTAATTTAAAGTAGCAGTGGTCCAAGCTATGCATTAAACCCAGAAAATCATCCTACTTCATTTAATCAACATTTGATTTCAAAGGCAGAGCTTATAGAATAAGACATATTTTGTAAATCAACATGTTCTCCCAGTTCCTCAAGAAATCCAACTGATGTTTTGTATCCAAATTATGATTCTCAAAAAGAAAAAAAGAAATAAAAATGTGGCAAAATTATAGACATTCCATCAACTGTTTAGCTAGACCAAGCTAATCTTTGATAGCTAACTACAAAAGCAAAATTCTTCCAAGACATTAACCTTGCTATCAGATAATAATATTAAGGTGGGTCTTAAATAAAATTATAACATAATGATTAGTGACAAACTTAACGGAGTCAATTTTACTTTCACCCCCATCAATTCCTACATTATTGAGCCGTGTTTATTACGTATAAACTGTTTTACAAAGTTTTACACGCATCTAATAAAGCAACTGAAAAGTTTAACCCTACCAAATTTGTAATCTCCCCATCCACTAAACCTCCATTCTATTAGCAGAATGCATCCAAAAAGTGGGTTTTAACTTTTTTTTTATGAAGCCATAGCAAAAAACAAAAAAAAAAAAAAACAAAACAAAAAAAACTTTATGTGAAGTACACCTTAATGTCGTGGTTTATTACTTTATTCCGAAGGAACCTTAGATTAAACTATAGAGTTTGAAAAAAAAAATTTCTAAAAAGGACCCAAAATCCAAAAACCCCGAAAACCCAAATAACAAGATCCAGTGATTCAGCAAAAGATTAAGAAACAAAAACAAGTTAACATCAATATCCAATGGAAACAAACAAAAATCTTAGAACCGACACAAGAAGAAAGTTTGAACAGAAACCAAAAAAAAAGTGAGAACACAGACCTCGGGATGATATCTGATCCCTCCCTTCATGGGCCCACGTGCATTGTCATGTTGTACTCTGAACCCAACGTACGATACCAGACTCCCATCATCCTTGGGGATCGTGCACTCCACCTAACCATAATCAAACACACACACACACTGTTAAATTTTCTTGGAAAACAAACAATACCCATGAACTGAAACAAACAAAAAAAAAAAAAAAAACTCCAAACCTTGATCTCCCTGAATGGGATCAAGAGGCTCTTTTCAATCTTTGAGTCCAGCCCAAGTAAACGTGAAGCATGGCGAAAATTACGGTTGGTTGCGGCTAGAGCGTTCATTGTTGGATTATTGGTTGGATAGGTAGAAAATTTGAGAGGAGAGGAAGAAGAAAGAAAGAAAGAAAGGAGAGTTATAGTGAGAGAGTAAAAGAAGGAAATTTGGACTGAGAAAGAATGAACGTGTGTGTGAGTGTGTAATGTGGGAATATAGAGAAATATATATAGAAAGATAAATTGGGAAGGAAGAGTGTAGAGACTAGTTCAATGGGTGTGCGTGTGAAGTTGGTGAGAGTGGTCAAGGAGTTTAAGAGAGAGGAAAAGCTAAATATGGTGACTAATACTTGTTGGATGATGTTGCCATAAACTTCCAAGTTGGATCATTATCAAGATAATTTTTCCACATTACAATAATACCCTCGTCCTAAACTTTTTTTTTTCTTTTAAATTTTTATTGGGTATGTTTTGTTATGTCTTAAAAAAGAAAATTCATGTGGGCTTTGCTAGAAGTCTTGGTTGCACTAATAGCTTCCTGGCAAAATTGTGGGATTTAAGAGATGGTCTTATTTTGGCCAAGGACCTAAATTTTAATAGTTTTATTGTCAAGCTGGATGCTAAGATTGTTGTCCAACTTATGAATAACAATTTTGTCAATATGCTAATGGAGCCTCTTTTAATTGACTGCATGACCCTCTAGCGAGCGATCCCCAACAAACGGATTGAACACACCTACCGCGAAACAAATCAATGCACGGATGCTCTAGCTAGAATAAGAGCTAGGCGTAACTTCTCTTTTGTTGTTTTTGTTGAACCACCACATGCGGTGGAATTGTTGTTAGCTCATGATAAAGCTAACACCTTTTGAAATAGACTTGTTGCTTCTAATCTTTAATATATAAGTACCCTTTTCAGACCAAAAAGAAAAAAAAGAAAAAAGAAAATTCATATGAGAAATCCTAATCACAATCCTTTTTTTAAAAAGAAATTTGCAACAATTACGGTCCTTGTCAATCAGAATTTTAACGCCCTTATTTTCACTCTCTTTACATATGGGTCCCTTATAGAGGCACAACATCAGTGGCGGCTCTAGAAATTTTGTTCAGTGTATTCCTTAAGAAGTATAAATTATATAATCTTATTTCTTTTTAGCCTTTAGGTAATTATGTTTGATTCAATGTTATTAATTCCATTTCATTCTGGCCATAATGGCCAGAAAATACTGTGCTGGCAAACAAACCAGAGCAGTAACCCACCCTATTCCACTTCAGAAAAAATTTCAAGTCATTCCAGTTTATTTTGGGTGTTTCGTTAAATACAGGCCGAAATTCAAGATTCGACTGGCATGAAATTTGTGCTTAAAAAAAAAATTGTTCTAAAAACCAAAACAAATTTGCATTTTGTAAACCAAAAAACCTCAAAAGGAAAAAAAATGAAAAGAAAAGAAATGAACAAAGGTACCTGTACAACTAAAAAAAAAAACGTATTGAGAAATTTGAGACTCAAAACTTGAGAAGAGACATTGCCGCACTGGTACTGGTAGAAGACATAAAAGTTACGAATAAGGAGGAATGCAAAACGTAGATATAAAAGTATAGATGAAGATGTGTTAAAATTTAAAAGTCTAAAGTGTAAAAATTGATGAATCAGAAGACGTGTGTGGTTAAGAATAAAAAAGAAAAATAATTAACAATGAGAAGTAATATATGTTTGGTGAGGAAAAATAATACTGTAATAAAAAATAATAAAAAGTTGAAAATTGTGTTGTATTGGGTAGTGTGCTTAGTCAAAGAAATCAAGCCAATGCCTAGCTTGTAGTAGTTTTATTATAATTTTTTTTGAGTTTTTTTCTTTTTGATTGAAAGACCCCAATATAATGTTAAGTTGCTTAAATTATGGACTAGAATTTAGTTTTATTGACATAAAAAAAAATTCAGAGTGGTCCCAATTTTTTTTTAAAGATAAATAATTATAAAATTTTAAATTATTATATATATATATATATATTTCACGTCAAGGTGGTCTTGGGACCAACCTGGCCATAAGGTGGCACTGCCACTGCCACTGCCTAGCCCATAGTAGTTTATATATATATATATATATATGTATGTATATTTTTTAGATTTTTTTTTTTTTGAGTTTTTCCTTTTTGATTGAAAGACGTATATATATATATATATATATATGTGATAAATTCAAGAAAAAATTTAAACTCAAAACTACATATTTTGATACCATAATAAATTAAACCATTAGGAAGTAATAAATTTAATTATAATTTTAACACACTTCTTTTTTTAATGTTGTGGACCTGTGGTAGGTTAGGTAAAGTACAATGTGAGAAAATTAGGGGTGGATACCTAATATTAGAGGAAATATCCTAGGTAACACATAAAACAATGAAGTATGGACACAATTCACTTAAAATTTTGAGTTTGTTGGCTGAATATTGCAGAAAATCAAGTTTATTTGTGATATAGGTACTATTCAAAGTTATTTGGAAAACTGAGAAGAGAAGCAAAATTTCGGCAATCTTGTTGCCAAAATTCTAACAAAAAAAAGGACGAGAGAGGAGAGAGAAATGATGTGATAGTGGAGTGAGAAAATAATTGAATTTCGGTAATGAGGTTATCAAAATTCCTTTTGCCCGATTTTTGCTGCCCAAATCGATGAAGTGCCCGAAGTAGCAATGCTCTCGAAAGGGAAAAAACCAATTGTGGCAACCAAGTTGCCAAAATTCAAGGAGAGTGAGGAGAGAGAAAAAAGGATTGTGGCAACCAAGTTGCCCAAAATAGGATGAACAAAAAAAAAAAAAAAAAAACCCAATTGTGGCAACCAAGTTGCCAAAAATGAGAGAAAAAAAAAAATTTGTGGTTGCGGAAATAGTGAAGGATGTAATAGAAATTTTGGCAATAAAGCTGCCGAAATTTCTATTAAGTCGCTGCAGTCATGTCTTTCACTTATGATTCAATAGGCATTGGTCTATCTATTGCAAAAATAGCAGGGTAGCAATAATGCACATTTATCACACATAAAGAAAATATGTAGCATATAGCATGCAATGTTTCTTATTAATTTTCCTTGGATTATATTTAGTAAAAGAAAATTTTTGTCAATTTTCTAAGCTATTTTGTAGAAGGGAGATATGGTAGGACAAGCATCACTGGTGTGACTGTTGGAGTAGACGTGGCAACAAGTTCACAGAAGGCATGGAATAGCTTTGGGAACATTTTTTGGCAACTTGACAATTCTTTTTTCTTTTTCTTTTTTTTTTCTCTTATTTTTGGCAACTTGGTTGCCTTGATTTCTTTTTCTCCCTTACAATTTCGGCAACTTGGTTGCCACAATTGGTTTTTTTTTTCATCCCATACACAATCATTTTTTCTCTCTCCTCACTTCTCTTGAATTTTGGCAACTTGGCTGCCACAATTGTTTTTTTTTTTTTTCTTCTTTTGAGCACTTCTCCTTTGGGCACTTCATCAATCTGGGCAGGCAAATTCGGGTAGAAGGAATTTCGGTAATCTCATTACCAAAATTCAATTCTTTTCTCACTTCACTATCACATCATTTCTCTCTTCTCTCTCATCTTTTTTTTGTTAGAATTTCGGCAACGGGATTGCCGAAATTTGCTTTTCTCTTCAATTTCTCAAATAATTTTGAACAGTACCTATATCACAAATAAATTTGATTTTCTGCAATATTTAGCCAAAAGACTTCAAAATTTTAGAATTCATAATATATTTTTTAGTTTAGTAATTATTGTTTCAAAATTAACAATTAAATATTTAGAATGATTCCATTAAAATTTTTTTTTTTAAATTGATGAAAAGTGGGGGTAAATATGGGAATTTGATAGTTTTTTGTCTGGTAGTTTTTTTCTTTGTTTTGTGGAAAAGGGGAAAAAGATGAATCATGTAAGTAAAGCCATCCAAATTGGAAGGCGCATAAATTCGAGAAGTCAAAGCAAAGGTGGTGGTGTGGTGTGGTGTGGTGTGTCTAGTCATTTCCATGTAGCTGGGAAAGATCTGGACCGTTCATATGATGCTGTCAGCTTTAACAAAATAATTAACGGCGAATCACTTTTTCCACGTGGCTTTTGATTCTTTGAAAGTTATTTTTGGAAGGTATTGTAATTGGGTTACACACATTGGAGGCTGTGACGAGGCGCCGCGGCCAGTAGCTTTCCACGAAATTAGGGGGTTGGCAGTTTCGCCGCGTCTTGATGACGTGGACTGGTAGATGAAATTGCCAGCTTTACAAGTGTCCAACTAAAAATAAAAAAAGCAAAAAAAGGATAAAATATATTATTTATGAGGTGGCACCACACCACAGCCATGTCACACTTTACGATCTTATCTCTGTGTGAGACAGATTTTTACTACTCACACCACTTTACGTGAATGAATTGTGATATAAGTTGTGTTATTTTATTTGATGCCGGTATTGCTTTTTTTTTTTTTGTTAAAGCTTTACATTATTTAGTAGAAAAAAGAAAAAGTTTACTTGTAGTACTATGACTAGTTTTTGGTTTCCCTTGGACTACGAGTAATTGGCAGGACCACTACTTTGAAAATCAATATTATATTAGTTTTCACCAACCTTTCTTTCTCTTCTTGCTTTATTTTATTTTACTTCGAAAATGAATACAATATTAATTTTTCTTTAAAAAAGAAAAGAAAATTAATTTGTAAAGTAGATGGAGATTTGAACTCTAACTCTTCTAACAAAGAAGATCGTTATTAATAATATTCAATTTTAAGGCCATTGGTATCTTCATTTTGGTATCATCATTCTTATTTTTTAGCCAAATAACTATGTAATTTGTCTCTCATAAAAAAAAAAAAAATGTAATTTGTCAAGCATTCTCCCTATTTTTTTTTATTTAAAAAACTTAGGTATAATTCTTTAAGTGCAGTATAATTTTCCTTATTATGATTTGGCTCTATGACAATTTGGTTTACAAGTTTTCAATTTTTATATTTGACTACCTAAAATTTGGATTACAAACGAATCGTTAAGGTTCTGTTCAAAGTATTCCTAATTATTTCATTTTAATACAAATCTTAGAGAGTCTAATGTAACAATAGAAAACTTACGGGGCATAATTGTGATTGGTTCAAATCGAATTTGTTTGTCCAAAAAATGCAAAAGTCTATTAATCTAGACAAAACCCATCATAATTGATATTTATCATTAAATTAAGACATCAATAAACACCTTTTTAATGTAGGTAACATTCGAATTTAGGTTCTTTATTCAACGATAAATGGCTTTACCGAAAGACATGAATTTAATTTAAAAAAAAAAAAAAATCACACACTCAACATCTATATTGATCTAAAGTGAAACTCTACACATACACTTCACTCTTTTATCTATAAATATCTCTATTTTATCCCAAAAGAAAAAGAAAAAAAAATCTAACACAAGGAAGCTATACAACTCAAGTGAATTTAAGTGGATTAGCTAACGTCTCAATTAATATGAATTTTAAACTAAAGTGATATTATATAACGCACAGTCAATTTAATGCAAATGGAATCATGACTTGCATTATCGAAAAATGTTGTACAAGTATGAAATAACAAAATTAGTTTACTCCTATTTGCATTAAAGGGAACTAGGGGCGGCTTTGTGCATTTTAGGGCCTATGCCAAAGACTTTAAAGTAAAATCCAGTGATATTAACCCCAAAAAATTAAAGAGGTTTGACCTTCTTTTATTATTATTATTTACTTTTATGGTTTTTTTTTTTTGGTTCTGTTTTGTTGAGAGAGAAAGAGTGAGGGAGAGAGATTTTAGCTTTTAGGTAAAAAGAACTTATTTTTTCTGTTTTTTATAGTTTGGTATAATTCATTGGTCTTCTTCCTTCCACTAAGACGTTTTTCCTCTTATGTTTTAGCTATATTTTTGGCATCCTTTCCCCTTTTTTTTCCTCTCTCTCTCTCTCTCTCTTAGAAGTTTGTTTTCCTTATTTTTTGGCTATATTTTGGACATCCTATCCCAATTTTGTTTTTCACTTAGATGTTTGTTTTTGTTTTTGTTTTTGTTTTTTTTTTTTTTTTGGGGGGGGGGGGGGGGGGGGGTGCCACCGCCTGCTGCAGAAGGGGGAGGGGGGTGTCAAGAAGATTTTTGCTTTTCTTAATGATTGAATGGTCCACCATTCTTTATTATAATTCATTTGTGGATTTACATAATTATTTCCTAACAAAATCGCAGGTATCCTCATTGCTTATTTTTTCTAGAACTTCTCCAAAATGCTAACTTCCGCAATGCAATGGCACATCCTGGCAACAAGGTTAAAATCTTCTGTTTTCATATTGCCCCTCTCAAATGAAATCATTTAATATCTCCTTTGAAATTTCCATGGTGATTCAAATATATTTCTGAGATCAGCTACATGATCCTCTCAAAAGTCACATGTTATTTGCATTCCTTTTTAGATCTCTTAATAATGCTTTGGCATTCATGTTAGCTCTTTTTACATTTTTTTTCTATACAATTGTAGAATGTGAGTTATGATTTATACTTTATCCTATAATTGGTGATGCAATTTTTTTAAGTAAATTTACTCGTACACCTAGTGGGTCATGAACCAGAACCTCACCTTCCACCTTGCTAAAGAGAGGAGATGCCGTTTGAGCTAAAGCTCACCAGCAAGATTTGATCCATCTTTATTATTATTTTGACCAGAACCTCACCTTCCACCTTGTTAAAGAGAGGAGATGCCATTTGAGCTAAAGCTCACTGGCAAGATTTGATCCATCTTTATTATTATTTTGCAGGAGGTACTCTGAATGATAGTTTAGTTATAACCATTGTTAATGTACCTTCTCTTTCAATCAAATGTTCTATTGAAAGTTGCTTGATAGTGTGTCACATGTCTGCCTGTTGCATTTTAAACCTAGCACAGATCAAATTCATCAAACCAAATAACTTAGCATTATAGTAAGGATTTCTTTTATAAGTAAAAATAACCCTTGCCAAGAGCCTTGTGAATTGTAACTCAGTGGCATTGATTTGGCCTCATTTGTGAGGAGAAACAAGGTTTGAACCCCCACACCCCCCTGGGGCATGTTGTAACAATTGAATTATAAAAAAATTACCTTTTCATGAAAGAAGGTGGTTCCAATACACAGGAAGTGTGTGAAAACTACTACTAAATAATTCTAATCTGAAATTCAAAAGATCTAAAAAACATGAGGAAGTTATGGTGCCTAAAGCGTTCATCCAGTCAGACATTGGGAGGTGGAGGTACATATCTTGACTGTTTAGTAGTTACCTGAACAAGATGACAACCAAAATATCTTAATGGTCCGTGAAAGAGATTTTTGCATTTTTCCTCTTCTCATCTCTAGTAATTCATAACGATATATTTATACAACTTCTCAGATAAATTCAAAGTCAGTTGAAACTTCTTGGAACTTTTCAGGAATTGGCACATAGGCAGCAATTCTACTTCTGGAAGAATTATAGGAGCAATCGATTGAAACATATTATGCCAAGACCCCTTCCTGAACCCGTTGTTGCACCCCCTGCTTCTGCTCCACCTCAGCCACCTGTACAACCTGTGCCACCTGCTCCAGCTACAACTATTGCTGTTACGGTACCACCTGCTCCAGCCCCTTCTCCTATGCAGTATGCTATCCCCCATGGATCTGCTCTTGCAAAAAATGATATGAGGAGTAGTGGGGTAGAGCGAAGAAAAAGAAAGTATGCAACTTAAATTTTAGCAGATGATAAAATTATGGAGCCTTTATCTCTTTCAGTTCAAATATACATATTATCTACATACTGCTCAAAGGACTTTGAGAGACCAACATTCTGATATATATATATATATATATATATATATATGTTGATTATTGCAGGAAAGAAGGATAACTTGCCTTCTGTCATGTAATGACAGAGAAGGGGAATCAGAGGTAATGTTCGTGTCCCTCCACATTTACGCAATTGAAGAGGAAATTGATGCAACTTTTCTATTAAAAATGTTGATACTATGATTGGCACCTTTGTAATAACATAAAGCCCATTTGTTTCCTATGTATTAATTATTTATTTAGATATAGCATGTTGTCAATTCTGAATAGACACATTTACTAGATCAATTTTATGCTTCTTGAATGATGTTCAAGTATTTCATGATAGTCCTTCTCCAAGCACCTCTTGTCTGTGTCTGTGAATTACAAAAATGATAATACAACTGACATAATCTTTGAAACTTCTCAAAAATGCTTGAAATTGTATGTATGGAGGGGTTGAATTCCATGATGACAAAGCTTGGGTGCAGAACTCTTAAGGAACTTGGGCACCGTCTTTTTCATAGTTTTTTGTTTACTCAAGTTTATTTTATATGAAGTAAATTTACTTTGAAGTTGTGGGAGGGAGCTTGGGGACTCACATCTAGTGTCTCCCTCCCAGTGTTTTTAGATTCCATTTCGTCTTGTACATGGTGTTGAGTCTTTCGTATTTTCTTGGCTACCTCGTGTTTTTTTTCCATGTAGTAGTCTTTTTTTTTTTAATGAAATTTTATCTTACCTATCAATTTTTTTTTTTGTTGAGAGAATCAAATCCTGATAGCCAGCTTTCTCACTCTAAATTTCACCCTAATATAATTACATCCTGATGTGGTATGGAAGCTTTCTCATTGTAAATTTACCATTACAGCGAGGGATGAACAATAATCTAGAGTTCTGATTCAAAAAATTTTGTGCAACTGTCATATTTATATCCTCTTGGGTTTCAGTCAATGTTTCTTTTTGTATTGCTTGTCTCAAATTATATTGAGCTTAAACTGTGGGAGTGAGACCTATGAATAAAAACACCCAAAATTACTATATTTACAACTAGGGTGATGCCATAGAGAGCCTTTTCTCGAATGAGAACAAGGTCTGGATCTTAAGATGTGTATGAGATTGGAGTGTGGAAACAGAGGTGCAAAATGCTCGGTGTAATTGACTGTAAGTGGTATGATATCTATAGCGTGGGTTAAAGTTTACGAGGAAAATCTGGGAATTTATCACACTTATACATGCCCCATTTGTTTCTCTTTTTATTATTATTATTATTTTCTTTTGGCCATTCTGTTTCATGAGACTAGTTACAACTTTTCAAAATCAAACTTCTAATTATGATTCATCTAATTTCTTGAGAAATTAGACCCTCCCCCCCCCCCTCCATATGATTTTCATAGTCTGTGTTTGTTAGTAAATGGATTTGGATTTTGAATTTTTGAATTTTTTTTTCCCTCGTGTTCAGAATCCAGACCCATTACCACTCACGAGAAAGCCGTTAATTAAATTTTAAAAAGTTAGGCCTCAACATAAATTTAATGCAATTCTCTTGATTTAGCTTCCTAAACCTTCTCAAAAAAGAAAAGCTTCTCTATATCCTAGAAAGTTTTTTTTTTTTTTTTTTTAATAATTAAATAGTNCGTCTTCTCTAATATATTTTAAGACCAAAACTACTTTAAACTAAAATATTGAACATTAGAACCAACTCTTCCATGAAACGTTTTTTTAGGAAGAACTCTTTTACGGAACGTGAAATAAAGCAGAGGTGGTTGAGAGGAAGTATTAAGCATAGGCAACTTGTAATACTATAAGACTTTCAAAAGAAGAAACTCTATATATAACCTTTATAATAAAGCCTTATGGATAGAAACTTTTGTAAAAATATAATTGACAGTTGTAAGGAAGCATTTTTATATAAGAAGAGGGGAAAAAAAACACGTCCACGTATCTTTGCGCAATTAGATATGTATGTATGGTTGAACATAATTGAATCAGCTTAGGTTGGCTATGCACGAAATTGGATACATTGTACTATCTAGGCTCAAACAATTCACGTTACTTTGATTATTGATTACCATAATGCTCGTTTTTCTCAAGTACAATTGGTACCAGGGAGTTCATGCATGCAATGACAGAAACACGATTTTCATAACAGCTATTAGTACCTTACAATATGAGTCAATAATGACACCTAGATTCAATCCATATCTGTATTTCTAGCTCACTGTCTTTACTTCAATTCATTTGGTTCACTTTCTGTAATTAATATTGCTGTTATATACTTAACAGTTCTTTATATTTCCTTTTTTTTTTTTTTTCCAATTTTTATATTCTTATTGTACTTAGAGAATACTACTCAAATTCTGCATTTAAGTCCTCGTAAATATGAGTCCTACTATAAATAAGACATGGGAATTCAAAGTCAGATAGATGATTGATGTGAAATATTGTTCATCAAATTTATTTATTCCGAGTGTTCTTTCCCCTTAAAACCTTGATGCTAAATACTTTAAAGTTGGAGGCCGAATGTGATTTATCGGTGGTAAGATAAAGTTGAGCCACAACAAAGAAGTCAGAGACTCACAAAATGAGGTTCTTGTCCTTGATGGCCCACCATTATTTCTTTGAAACTTGTGGGATGATCGAACATAAATATATAAACAAAAAAAAGTGAATTATTGGTGGGTCATTGCCCACATGTTAAGGAAATTGGGCAACCTTTTTAGTGCTATTGCTCACATGTTTAAGAAGAAAGTTTTATTTCATTTCTTTAGCATGATAACTAAGAAACTTGTTTTTCATTGGCCACATGTTTTTTATATAGTGATATTAAGGATATTACAAATTTTACTTCATAAATCTTACAAATCAGTATGTCAAAAAAAAATTAAAAAATTATTTATTATGTAGTTGAAGTCCACCAATAACATTCATTACTATATTATTTTGTAAATTTTATGTAAAAAAAATTATAATAGATTTAACATATTCCTTCTCAATATCGTTCATTTGTCTTTCACTTCTTTAATTAACAAACTTTTTTACAAGCATCAATAAAACTTAAAAGAGCCTCTCAATGAGACTCTGTGAGTTTGTGTACAACTCATAGCAATTCCCTTCTTTTTCATATATATATATATATATATATATATACATATATCGATATTACGGGTGGAAAGATTTGAACCATGGATCTCTCCACTAAAAATACTAAAAAAATACTAATTAAACTACAAAGTGCTTGGCAAACCATGACAATTTCATTCAAATAAAAATTTATTTTAATGTCATGTGTAAGTATGCAATGTTTTTTTTTTTTTTTTTTGAGAGAGTTTCAACTTATGGCATCTACTCCTGATAATAGTTTTTTATTATCAGACCAAGACACTAACCAGTTTTTGGTATAAGCGGGAATTAAACTCCAGATCTCTTATATAACCATTAGAGATTTTACCAATTAAGCTATCTGAAACCTACTAAGTATGCAATGTATAGACAAAGCAATAATGTCAAGTGTAAGTAATTATTCCATGGGAACCTTAAGAAAGAGTTGTTATAAAGAAGTTTAAAAACTGAAATTCTTATTTTTAGTATAGGTTACATGGTAAAAATAACTATCTTCTTACAAAATGTCTCAAAGGACTTGGAAATAGAGAGGGGTAGCTTGTATGAAGTTTAAAAAACTACTCTATTGCCATGTGGAGTAGTTATTGATTATAAATTACTAGATTTTTACCAATAAAATCTACCCATGAAAAAGGGATCATAAATCAGTCACAATCCAACACCAACACTTCAACATGTTATATTTTATCTTAGGAGTACTGTAGTTGATTTGCATTTCCTTATTTCCATTCACTTAGTGTCAATTCTTGCCTTAGGCGAGTTAGACAATCGCTTAAGGCCAATTAGGTTAGTTCTTTGATTCCCCAAAAAAAGGTAAATTATGTAAAATGAACAAATTAAACCTCAAATATAGCCCCCCCCCCAAAAAAAAAAAGGTGGCAAAGCTCACATTATAAATTTTAGGTACTCAGGCTGCTGCCAGTATTGAAGGTATTTTAGGTAGCCAATAAAAGCTTCATCTTCAAAATAGCGATTTTGAGCCAAATCTGCGTTAGAGTAACAGACAAGACATCAGGGAGAAAGAAAACACACACACAAAGAGAATAGAAAAGGAGACACCAGCATTCAATGCTTACATCTCTACACACTTAAATAATTTTTAAGAACACAAAAAGAAAAACATATCCAAGCATTAACAGAGGTGATCATTGCCAATATGAAGCACTAAGCCACTAACACTATCTGGCTTTGTCTGCGCATTGTGAGTGTGAATACTCTTTGCATCCAAAAAACAAAACAAGGCATTAGGGAGAGAGAAAACACACACACAAAGAGACAAAAAGAAACACCAACATTCAATGCTTAGATTTCTAGAAACTTAAAAGATTTTTAAAGAAAAACAAAAAGAAAAACATATCTAACCATTAACAGAGGTGATCATTGCCAACAGGAACCACTAACACTACCTACCATGTGCTTGTCTGTGTAGTGTGTGTGTGTGTGAGTGAATATTCTTTGCATCCAAAAAACAATTGTGACCCTAGTTGACACTTTAAAATTTTGACTCTTGTTTGGGGAGGCTGCCATGACATCACTCCTATTCACAATAACTCCAACATGATACTATCACTTGCAACCTCATCTGTCCCAAGATCCCAAAACTTCTACCTCTCTCTCTCTCTCTCTCTCTCTCTCTCTCTCTCTCAGACACAGACATACTCAAAAGTATTAACCATCCTGTTTATTCAGAAAAATCTGGAATAAAAACAAAAATAAACTTATGGGTGACATCTTAAAGGGTGGGGCTGGGGCCAGAGGTTCAATTCATATCATTTTCTGAAGGGGAAAAAAACAAATATGGACTAGACAACCTAATGAATCTAAAAGACCCCCTTAAATTCCTACCATATATAACATGAGTGCTAAATATGCAATGTACTTGCCATGAAACAAATGCTTATGCACTCAGTTTTTAAATGCCTAGGCTTGAAGTGAGTGCAAGCCAATCAAGGCCTCAGCAATCACCGCCATTTAATATGTTCCCAAAGTAGCAGTCGTAAAACTCCAATTTCCATTTCCTTTCTACAGAATAACGAGAAACTAAAAAAAGATCAAGAGAGTATTCTTATGATACCCCTTGGTTAGATTGTATGTTTTGCAGACGGGTGCTGAGTCCCACATTAACCCGAGTATGACTCGGGGCATTGCAGGGTTTTAAGTGGTGGAGATTGTGAAACCCCAGGCTGTGACAATTCTAGTACAAAAATGCTG
The DNA here is from genome assembly GCF_002906115.3 of Quercus suber. NCBI lineage: Eukaryota > Viridiplantae > Streptophyta > Magnoliopsida > Fagales > Fagaceae > Quercus > Quercus suber. The sequence goes on along the minus strand of NW_027069961.1, from coordinate 197,067 downwards.
AATATGCAGACATTGTATTTGTACAAGGCACTCAACAGGAAAGAAAACTGAACATTTTTGACAAATCTGAACACATACAGTGGATGTAGGTGGGATTAGCTAGACATTGGACAAATTCCAATTCAAGCAAAAATCGCTGCCTCCCATCATCTGGATCTTTATATAAAGTCGTTGGCCTGAAAAAAGTCATTCAGCAAAGGAAAAGAACCTTAAACTGTTAATTCCTTAATATCCCATTACGATCATTAGGACAAAGTTAAAACTAACTTACATAATTAACAGGAAAAACTAACTATTACCCATGAATTCTATCAGAAGACCATAAATTTGCTAGCTGAGAAAAAAATTAATTAATTAATTAATTTTTTAAATCCAACAAAATTTTGAATGTCATAATTTTTTGCTATGTACCTGAGAAAATAAAAAGACCCATTAATAAACTAAAACTAATTACACAACTATTAAGACTTAAATTAGCTGAGTTTTTCCCTACTTATTCATGGGATTCATATAAAATTTAAAAGAGAAAAAAAGAAAAAAGAAAGAAAATTATTTGCTTTGTTTAAAGGAAAAAGAAGAAAGGGCGAGATGATTACGAGGAAGGAGTAGAGGCTTCATCATCTTCTTCTTCTTCTTTAATAGAGGCCATTGATTGAAACTGAAGCCCTCCTTCACTATAAGAAAAACAAAAGCATATATAGGAGAGAAAGAGATCGCAAGGATTCTATCTCTACTTAAAAACACTTGAGTTTAGAGAGAGAGAGATATTAGAAAACCTTTGCAATGTACATCCGAGTTTCAAGTGAACTGAAGAGAAAAATAACCTCGTTTCTTAAGTTACATGTCCGAACTCAAACTCTCAAGTCTCTCAACTAAGCCAATTGGGCCGGGGAGGGACTGGCCCAATTGTTTGATAGGGGGACTGAAGGCCAGAAAAGGTGAAGACCCTGGTAACCATGCTATCTTCTCTCTCAAATCTCACCTTTATTATTATTATTTTTATTATAAATTTTAATAATAAAAAAAGAAGCTTATGTGTGTGGTCACTGCCTCTGCCTGCTTAAACTCTGTCATGTATGGTGTGGAATCACTCGAACAATAGTGAGGCTTGTCACTACTCGAACTCACAACTCTTGAACTTGCAAGTGTGATGGGTCACAAGAGCTTTCTACCACTAAGTTATGCCCTCAAGTATTCACTTCTATCTCACTTTGACATTGGGTTATTGCTATCTAACATTATTGAAAACGTACCATTAGTTAAGCCAAGTATAACTTTCAAGCAAAGGTAGATAGTCAAAAAATTGAATTCAACAACCATTCATAACCAAACACAATTTCATTAAATTTTTAGTATGATACCAAACGTATATTATGTCATAATGTATTTTTTTAGAAAACATTCTGTGAATGGAGGATCCAAACATAGCCTAAGACCAAAAAAAAAAAAAAAACATTCTTAATAGAGTTACTAAAATGGGGTTAGACTAACTTGATCATTGGAAGAACCATTTGTTCATAAATATCAAAATTTTCTACGTTTTATTTTTTTTCATAAATAATGAAAGAAAAAAAAGGCAAATATGCCACAAATATAGTTGCTAATGACAAAGTCATAAAGGTTTCTATTTTATTTTTCTTGGGGAAGAGTTTAGGTTCAATTATTAAGGTAACACATTTATTTTTTGGCTAGATAAATAATAGGTGAGTGGAAAGGTGAGATTCAAACCCTAGAAATTGAGCACCACAAAGGATGTCAATTCCACCAGGCTATTACTTGAATCCCAAAATGATAGATAACACCTTTTGTTTTACATTGATCTATGTATATTTGGAACTAAAACTTTGTTGTTATTACTAAATCTATATTCTCCATCATTATGATTTATGACCAATATTCTGACCTGTGGATTTACATATTTGATACATTAAAGTAAATTTTGAACTAGAAATAGCGTCAAATTTGCAATATAATTGTTCTAATTGTCAGAGATTTGAAACCAAATTCGTTTCTAGAACTAAAAAAGTGTCTCATTTGCTATTCAGTTAGGCTTCCTTCCATGATTTGCCAATCTTAGTTTACAACAAATACACGAGCTTAACTAAAATTGTTCCCCCAGCTCATCTTTCAATTTTTTTTTTTTACCATAATCTCTTATGCCATCTTGGGAATATCATGCCAAGTTCCAATAAGAAGAGAGCTAAATATGGCTAGGATAAAAGGAGTAATGGAGTTTACTACTCTCAAAAAACTCACACTCAATTTTTCCCTCTGGGGTTGCAGACAAAAAACACATCCTGACAACAAACTCAAAACCACATCCATAGATCATTTCTATGGACATTTATGTCAAAGGTGCGGAAAATATTATTATATGGACTTATATCATGATACTTTCCCACACATCTGGACTCTGATTGCAATAAATAATGAAAAATTGAACTCAGTTCAGAGTTCAGACCATGTTACACAACAATCTCATACCATATTCAATAACAAGATAGCTCTGCCTTTTGATGAACATGTCTACCATAATAAATTTGGCAAAATTAATTTCCATAATTCACAACTAGAGTACATCATTTAAGTCAAATTTTTGGTGAACTTGAATTCTTCAATGTCTGAGCTCATTCAAACTGAATTGAAAATTACAAATCTAGCAGAACTTATAGAGGCCTAAAAATTCTTCACTACAATAAATATTTAAAATCTTTGCCTCTTTTTATCCCCTCCAAAGCAGGTAATTGTACAATATGATAAACATAATAATACTACGCGCTCAAATTCAGGAAGGAAGATCACATTAACCAATAATAACCATTATACATTGTATAGTAATGGTTTTTCTCACAATTGTGGCCACCAGTAAAGTAAGATTCAGCATTAATATGGCCTGTATCGCACGGGTCTTCTGAACCTTGGAACCCTTCTGCACATAAGGACAAATGAATAAATCACATTGAGCAACATGAAATTTTGGTGCAGATGAAAATCATGAGTGGAAGTCAAGTATGGGCTAAGCTAGCCACTCCAATGAGGCAATGACAAAAGTACAAATAAATGAACAAGTTATATGAATGGTCTCAATTGTAAATTTGCAATTTGAGCTGGCTGTTGAATTGTATATTATGTATAAACTATAAAGGTGGCTGGTAAATTTGTCATGAAACAGGAAGGTTTGGTGTCTAGGAAGCAAAGAGTGCCTAGATTGATAATGGAAAAGATGACAGCCTAAAACCATGTACCCAAAAAAAAAAAAAAAAAAAATGAAGAAGGTACAGACACCGATAAAACAGCCATAAAGAGATTTGCATCACCATATTCCTACACGCATTCTTGTTAGCATGGACTCTCTCTCTCTCTCTCTCTCCCTCTCCCTCTCCCTCTCTCTTTGCCACATGGACCATAACTCGCAATATAACCCACATTAGTAAGAACTACTATTCTAGCAACAAATTGATTCTGCTAACCAAAGGAGGATTTTTTTCCCTCACAAATGAAATGAACTGGGCAAAAAAATAATATTCATCTGAAATTTAATAATTCATATGTACACTACAATGTATTTAAAACTTTAACAAACTGGAAGCCAAAGATAGCAAAGTTAGTAGACACTCCATTTAATTTCAGTGAAAAAGTTCAATTCCCATGTTAATTTCTTTTCTATCCTTCCTCACAACCAAACTCAGTAAAATTCGAGTGCTTACCCATAACCTTATGGAGTATAGACAGGCACTAAGGGCCTCCAGGGTCGAAAACCTAAATATGGGTTAGGTCGCCTTCCCCGATACTGTTTCATTCCAGGAACGTTTGTTCGCTTAGCAGAGACCTATACAAAACCAAAACCTCCAACTATGATCAAAAAAGTATATTCATGAAGTAATCAATAGCACAAAAGAAGACTGAAAGACCTTCAATTGACAACCATGCAACTCAGACTCATTTAACAGGAGAGCATTCTGAACAGCATCAATTTCAACAAATTCAACATATGCAAATCCTTTTGGTTGCCCACACTTGTCAGTCAAAATAGTCACTCTGTTCACTGTTCCACAAGATTGAAAGTGCTGCTGGACTTCTTCAGGCGTACAAGCATAGTCAACCTGATTGATAATAGAAGACCAAAATTAATGTGCACTTCAAGTCTCATAATTTTCTAAGAGCATTATACAAATGAAGCATCATGAAATGAAAGTCACTGTAACTATTCTTAAAATAGTAATTGAAGTCCAAAGCAACCCTAAACAAATTAAACATGCACCATATAAAGTATGCATGTGTCAACCAAGTGCTAACATTTAGTTTCTTCAAATATACAAATGTGTGTAATTTCACTTGAGAGGGTCCAGAGCATAGCTAATAACTTTGAGAAAATGAAGGGGGTTCATTATGAGAGAAGAGTATTTTATGCATGTAGTAATAACTTAAACTACTTGATTAATGGATCAACATAAATATCAATATACCCTTAAACAGTGATTTATTTATTCTTAAATAGTAAGTAAAATTCATTCAAAAATACAAGAGAGGCACAATCCCATTGTATGTGAAGGGTACAAAGAAGTAGCCAAAACAAAGAAAAAGGAAAATATACAAAGGAATTAAGCTAGACATTATCATTAAGTCCAATAGACTAAAAGGAGTAAAAGTGAGCTGCTGATGACATCCATTCATATAAGGTCTTGAGAAATGAAAACTTGAGATATACCCACAAAAGATAACCTGGTTACTGAAATTTAAAATAGAATATGTCAAGTCAAGTGAAAAAACAAATGACAGATAAGCACCATTTTCTAAACCAATCTACTACGTTGGTATCTATGCTTACTAAGTTAACACTATATTATATTCTCAATGGAAAATTCCTTCTTTCAACTTGGTAGCAGCACCAAAAGAAAAAATCCAATCAGTTACCATTCAAATTGATATGTCCTTGTACAAAAGATACTCTATATAAATATGTCAAATAAATGGAGAAAAGATATATAGCATATAAATATTGAAATTTGTTTAGAATACAATTTGGAAGCATTGGAATTAAAATAGGCAAGAAAGGGATTGTTAAAATCTCACATTGACAACATAAATGGACTGTGCATCCACCTCCTCCTTTTCAGCCTGAGTTGCAGAAGAACCGGATGAATCTTCATACATATTGAAAATGAAGATATTAATCAACTAAATATTTCAAATATACTTACTTAAAGAGTCAATATTGTAAGGAAATTTACATCCAGCACAAGACAACAAGAGGAAATGTGCAGAAAACAACAATCATACATGCCATCTATGGTTCAAAATGATTTTTAATCCAATGGCCTATTGCATGATTCTATGAAAATCAATAAGAACGTAGATCAATTCATAGGTTTCTATGAAAAGACCTAGCAATTATGTTCTTAAGATTGCTTTTTGATTAGATGCTGTAATTGGTTCTCTACTTTTACTTCTCTGATTAATTTCTTAGATCGACTGAATTCAGAGGCTAGAATATATATATAGGTTTTTCCTCCTTTATCTTGGCGTTTCCCTTGTATAGATGTCATGCACCAGACTTGCACCCCCCCCCCCCCTTCTCTCTCTCTCCACCCTTTTGCACTTACTAATGAATTTCTACCTTATCAAGAAAAAATGTAGCAATTATAGAGTATATAGTTTTTTTATATATATATATAGGTAGGCAGTGTGGGAGGGGGAGATGCGGTTTGTGAACCACAGACATGGGGCACCACAAAGGATACCATTACCACCAGGCTATGATTCCTTATAGATTATATAATACATCTTAGACACGAAAGTCTGAAATTATTAATTAGAAATTCATACTTGCCCAACCCATGACTGCTAACAAGGATGATAAATTCAGTTTCTTTTCCCCATTGACTCATTAGAAATAAGCTTCAAATATAAATGAGAATGAACTGATCTAGACATTACAAGTATATTGAATGTCCCAGGCAGAAGCAAAAGGCTAACTTATATTTTAAATACCAGTGAAAGACTAGAAAGCATGAACGCGGCTGGGAGGGTGCCGCACCCGAGTCCCCCGAGTCCGACGCGGCCTGACGCGGGACGCGGCGTCCGACGCGGTTGACCGCGAGACGGTGCCGCGTCTGATTTTTTTTTTTTTTTTCTCAGATTTGCGCCAACGAGGCTCAATTCGCGCCGACGAGGCTCGATTCGGCCAGAATCGGCTTCGATTCGGCCAGAATCAGTCCATATCGACCGTATCAGATCGTATCGGCCGACGACCGATACGGCCGAAATAAGCCGGAAACGGCCGAAACAGGCCGATATCGGCCTTAAAACTCGCCGAAACAGCCAAAATTCTGACTTCAGAGGCATAGTAATGTGTTTCTTGCCTTCTTCTTTCTTTGTTTTGTGAATCAAGGAATAACAATGTGTTTTTTATGAATATTTTAATAGTAAAAATATATAGAAAATATAAATAAAATATTTTTAATAATTTTTTAATTGCCGAGTCCCGCCGCACCCGCACCCTACTTTTTCAAAAATTGCCGAGTCCCGCACCCGCACCCGCACCCGAGTCCCGAAACACACCCGTGCTTCATAGGTGAAAGATACAATATTATGGTCCTAATATATAGCTAGAAAAGGGAAACAAAACCACAATCACTTATATATTAGCAAATTAGGATGAAATTTCAAGTTCAAGTAATTTTAGAATCATTTGTGTTCTTGGCTCTTAGTATTTCTAATGGCCTTCCCAAGTTTATAAATTAGACTTGCCTTTTGTTGAATATTAAAAATTTTGGACCATTTAAAATGGATGTGCAGGAGCAATTTCACAAGATCCAAGGTAAAAAGCAAAACAAAATTCAGTGTTGTATTTAGGGATAAACGACACACATTTTAGGGACCAGATTATTTAGATCTTGCTGTATGGGCAAGGGAAACTCTGAGTGAGAAACTTGGGATTAGCTAGAAATTGGACAAATTCTAATTCAAGCAAAAACCGCTGCCTTCCATCATCTGGATCTTTATATATAGTCGTTGGCCTGAAAAAAGAACCTTAAACTGTTAATTCCTTAATATTCCATTACAATCATTAAATCTCATCTCTCCTTTTTTTTTTTTAAAATATATATATATATATATATTTTATCTTTTTATTTTTTTTAATTATAAAATTTAATAATAAAAAAAGAAGCTCATGTGTGTGGTCACTGCCTCCGCCTACTTAAACCTTGCCATGCATGGTGTGGAATCACTTGAACAATAGTGAGACTTGTTACTACTCGAATCTACAACTCCTAAACTCGCAGGTGTGATGGATAATAAGAGCTTTTTACTACTAAGTTACATCCTCGAGTGTTCTCTTCTATCTCACTTTGACATTGGGTTATTGAAATATACTATCTCCTCTCTTTCTCAACTTTTCCTATCTAATGTTATTGAAAATGTAGCATTAGTTAAGCTAAGTATAACATTCAAGCAAAGGTAGACAGTTAAAAAATTGAATTCAACAACCATTCATAACCAAACACAATTTCATTAAATTTTTAGTATGATACCAAACGTATATTATGTCATAATATATTTTTTTAGAAAACATTCTGTGAATGGAGGATCCAAACATAGCTTAAGACAAAAAAAAAAAAAAGGTGTTTAAAAAAAAAAGAAACATTCTTAATAGAGTTACTAAAATGGGGTTAGACTAACTTGATCATTGGAAGAACCGTTTGTTCATAAATATCAAAATTTTCTAGGTTTTATTTTATTTTTTTCATAAATAATGAAAGAAAAAAAAAAGGTAAATATGCCACAAATATGGTTGCTAATGACAAAGTCATAAAGGTTTCTATTTTATTTTTCTTGGGGAAGAGTTTAGGTTCAATTACTAAGGTAACGCATTTTATTTTTTGGCTAGATAAATAATAGGTGAGTGGAAAGGTGAGATTCAAACCCTAGAAATTGAGCACCACGAAGGATGTCAATTCAACCAGGCTGTTACTTGAATTCCAAAATGATAGATAACACCTTTTGTTTTACATTGAATCAATTGGGAAAACTTAAGTCATAACACCTAAGGAATTGCCCATGAGTTTTTCTCTCCTTGTTAAGCCCATATTTGGGACTAAAACTTTGTTGTTATTACTAAATCTATATTCTCCATCATTATGACCAATATTCTGAAATGTGGATTTACATATTTGATACATTAAAGTAAACTTTGAACTAGAAATAGCATCAAATTTGCAATATAATTGTTCTAATTGTAAGAGATTTGAAACCAAATTCGTTTCTCAAACTAAAAAAGTGTCTCATTTGCTATTCAGTTAGGCTTCCTTCCATGATTTGCCAATCTTAGTTTACAACAAATACACGAGCTTAACTAAAATTGTTCCCCCAGCTCATCTTTCAATTTTTTTTACCATAATCTCTTATGCCATCTTGGGAATATCATGCCAAGTTCCAATAAGAAGAGAGCTAAATATGGCTAGGTTAAAAGGAGTAATGGAGTTTACTATCAAAAAACTCGCACTCAATTTTTCCCTCTGGGGTTGCAGACAAAAAACACATCCTGAAATCAAACTCAAAACCACATCCATAGATCATTTCTATGGACCTTTATGTCAAAGGTGCGGAAAATATTATTATACGGACTTATATCATGATACTTTCCCACACATCTGGACTCTGATTGCAATAAATAATGAAAAATTGAACTCAGTTCAGAGTTCAGATCATGTTACACAACCTCATACCATATTCAATAACAAGATAGCTCTTCCTTTTGATGAACATGCCTACCATAATAAATTTTGCAAAATTAATTTCCATAATTCACAACTAGAGTACGTCATTCAAGTCAAATTTTTGGTGAACTTGAATTCTTCAATGTCTGAGCTCATCCAAACTGAACTGAAAATTACAAATCTAGCAGAACTTATAGAGGCCTAAAAATTCTTCACTACAATAAATATTTAAAATCTTTGCCTCTTTTTATCCCCTCCAAAGCAGGTAATTGTACAATATGATAAACATAATAATACTACTTGCTCAAATTCAGGGAGGAAGATCACATTAACCAATAATAACCATTATACAACGTATAGTAATGGTTTTTCTCATAATTTTGGCCACCAGTAAAGTAAGATTTAGCATTAGTATGGCCTGTACCGCATAGGTCTTCTAAACCTCGGAACCCTTCTGCACATAAGGACAAATGAATAAATCACATTGAGCAACATGAAATTTTGGTGCAGATGAAAATCATGAGTGGAAGTCAAGTATTGGCTAAGCTAGCCACTCCAATGAGGCAATGACAAAAGTACAAATAAATGAACAAGTTACATATGAATGGTCTCAATGGTAAATTTGAAATTTGAGCTGGCCGTTGAATTGTATATTATATATGAAGGTGGCTTTTGTTATGAAACAGGCAGATTCTGTGTCTAGGAAGCAAAGAAAACCTAGATTGATAACGGAAAAGATGACAGCCTAAAACCATGTACCAAAAAAATAGATTAAAAAGAAGGTACAGACACCGATAAAACAGCCATAAAGAGATTTGCACGACCATATTCCTACATGCATTCTTTTTAGCATGGACTCTCTCTCTCTCTCTCTCTCTCTCTTTGCCACATGGACCATAACTCGCAATATGAACCACATTAGTCAGAACTACTATTCTAGCAACAAATTGATTCTGCTAACCAAAGGCGGATTCTTTTTCCCTCACAAATGAAATGAGCTGAGAAAAAAATAATTCATCTGAAATTTAATAAATCATATGTACACTACAACGTATTTAAAACTTTAACAAACTGGAAGCCAAAAGATAGCAAAGTTAGTAGACACTCCATTTAATTTCAGTGAAAAAGTTCAATTCCCATGTTAATTTCTTTTCTATCCTTCCTCACAACCAAACTCAGTAAAATTCTAGTGCTTACCCATAACCGTATGGAGTATAGACAGGCACGAAGGGCCTCCGTGGTCGAAAACCTAAATATGGGTTAGGTCGCCTTCCCCGATACTGTTTCATTCCAGGAACGTTTGTTCGCTTAGCAGAGACCTATACAAAACCAAAACCTCCACCTATGATCAAAAAAGTAAATTCATGAAGTAATCAATAGCACAAAAGAAGATTGAAAGACCTTCAATTGACGACCATGCAACTCAGACTCATTTAACAGGAGAGCATTCTGAACAGCATCAATTTCAACAAATTCAACATATGCAAATCCTTTTGGTTGCCCAAACTTGTCAGTCAAAATAGTCACCCTGTTCACTGTTCCACAAGATTGAAAGTGCTGCTGGACTTCTTCAGGCGTACAAGCATAGTCAACCTGATTGATAATAGAAGACCAAAATTAATGTGCACTCCAAGTCTCATAATTTTCCAAGAGCATTATACAAATGAAGCATTGCAAAATGAAAGTCACTGTAACTATTCTTAAAATAATAATTGAAGTTCAAAGCAACCCTAAACAAATTAAACATGCACCATATAAAGTATGCATGTGTCAACCAAGTGCTAACATTTGGTTTTTTCAAACATACAAATGTATGTACTTTCATTTGACAGGGTCCAGAGCATAGCTAATAACTTTGAGAAAATGAAGGGGGTTCATTATGAGAGAAGAGTATTTTATGCATGTAGTAATAACTTAAACTACTTTTTTTTTTTTATAGGTAATAAACTTTATTGAAAATAAAAGTACAATGAATTTACGATAGTAAACTCACTGCACTAAAAAGAATACAAACTAATCAAAAAGAAATACAAAAGGAATTAAGAAATTCAAACAAGGAATGACAATGCGTAAACCCCCAAATACGAGACCAGTCAAACAAAGTCTGAAGTAGCAAAGACTTCACACAGTCAACAGTTCTCTCAGTTTCCTCAAAGGTACGGGCATTCCGCTCCTTCCAAATTAACCACATAAGACACGTTGGGATCATATTCCACACCTTCAAAGTGCGACTCCCCAACCAATTCCACCATGCAAAGTGAAGAGAAACAACATTTTTTGGCATCACCCACTGAACCCCAAACAAACGAAGGACTTCACTCCACAAGGTATGAGCATACTTACAATGGATCAGTAAATGATCCATAGTTTCCTCATCACATCGACAAAGGAAACACCAATTGACAAGAGGTAACTTCTTAACGAGGTTGTCGATAGTAAGAATCCCACCCCTAGCAGCTGTCCATAAAAAGAAAGCCACCCTTTTAGGTACCTTAACACACCAAATGCTCTTCCAAGGAAAAGGCACCAACGGGGCTGCTAGCAATGAAAAATAGAAAGAGTGCACATCAAAGTCACCACTACGATTCAAATGCCATGTCATGGTATTGTCACCCCCTCTAGGTAACTTAGATGAGATATGTGCAAAAAAATCAGAAAAGATCCCTATCTCCCAATCTTGAAAAGCATGACGGAAGCGTAAGTTCTAGCTTCTACCACCCCATCCGATGCAAACTCAAACATATCAGAAATCATAGCTGCCTTATCCACAGCAATAGCAAATATTGCCAGATATAAATCTTTCAAGGCAGTAGAGCTACTCCAAGGGTCATACCAGAATCTAATACAAAAATCCTCACCCGCCGCATACAACACATGACCAAAGAAGCTATCAGCCCCCTTCCTAATGTTCTTCCACATACCACATCCATGCGTCCCTCTAACAACTCTAGTACACCATCCCCCATTTGCCTCCCCATATTTGGAAGCTATAACCTGCCTCCATAAATGTGTGACCTCATTCCCAAATCGCCAAAGCCACTTCCCAAGCAAAGCTTGATTAAACAGCCCAATCTTCCGGATTCCCAAGCCACCTGCCTCCACTGGCCACACAACTTTCTCCCAAGCAACAAGTGAGAATTCAAAAACATCATTAGATTTTCCCCAAAGGAAATTCCTCTGAATCCTCTCTAATCTGTCCACCACATGTTGTGGAATAGTGAACAAAGATAAATAATAAGTAGGAAGGCTTGATAAGGTACTCTTCAATAAAGTAAGTCTACTCCCTTTTGATAAATATAACTGCTTCCAACCTGCGAGCTTCCTTTCCATCCATTCAATGATAGGGTTTCATATTGAGGAATCCTTATAATGTGCTCCCAAAGGCATGCCCAAGTAAGACATGGGTAAACAGCCAACCTTACAACATAAAATACAGGCTAAGGCATCCAAATTCCCAACCTCACCAACCGGCGTAATCTCACTCTTACCAACATTTACTTTCAATCCTGTGATAGCTTCAAAGAAAATTAGAACCATACGAATATGTAATAATTGTTCCTTGGATGCCTCACAAAAAAGAATAGTATCATCAGCAAACAAAAGGTGAGAGATATGCAAACCTCCACTTGTATTGGGACTTGCTTGGAATCTACTAAGAAAGCCTCCATCTTCCATCCTTTTCAACAACTTACTCAACACCTCCATTTCCAATAAGAATAGGGGTGGAGATAAAGGATCCCCTTGGTGAAGACCACGGGAGCTGCCAAAAAAGCCAGCTAGAGACCCATTAATAAGCACTGAAAAGCATGTAGTAGAAATACACATTTTCATCCATCTCCCCCACTTCTCCCCAAAACCCATCCTCTCTCCATAAGGTAAAATAAGGCACTCCAACTCACATGATCATAAGCCTTCTCAATATCCAATTTAATAATTACACTCGGAATACTACTCTTCAATCTACTGTCCAAGCATTCATTTGCAATAATAACAGAGTCAAGAATCTGTCTTCCCCCAACAAAAGAATTCTGGGAGTTGGAAATAAGTTTATCCAAAACACAACAGAGTCTATTGCCAAGACCTTGGAAAGTAGCTTGTACAAACTACCCACAAGGCTGATAGGGCAAAAATCTCTAATATTGACTGCACTAAGCTTCTTGGGTATCAAACACAAAAAGGTGGCATTGAGAGATTTTTCAAAGATACATTCTTTGTGGAAGTCCGCAAAAAAAGCCAAGATCTCCTTCTCAAGGACACACCGCCATTTTTGAAAGAAAGCCATAGTAAAGCCATCTGGACCGGGAGCCTTATCACCCTTAGCCTCCCGTAGGGCTGCAATGATCTCTTCCTTCTCAAATTCCCTTGACTAATGGATCAACATAAATATCAAATACCCTTAAACAGTGATTTATTTATTCTTAAAAAGTAAGTAAAATTCATTCAAAAATACAAAAGCGGCACAATCCCATTGTATGTGAAGGGTACAAAGAAGGAGCCAAAATACAAAAAGGAAAATACAAAGGAATTTAGCTAGACATTAATCATTAAGTCCAATAGACTAAAAGGAGTAAAAGTGAGCCGTTGATGACATCCATTCATATAAGGTCTTGAGAAATGAAAACTTGAGATATACCCACAAAAGATAACCTGGTTACTGAAATTTAAAATAGAATATATCAAGTGAAAAATCAAATGACAGATAAGCACCATTTTCTAAACCAATCTAGTATATTGGTATCTATGCTTACTAAGTTAACAATATATTATATTCTCAATGGAAAATTCCTTCTTTCAACTTGGTAGCAGCACCAAAAGAAAAAATCCAATCAGTTACCATTCAAATTGATTTGTCTTGGTACAAAAGATTCTCTACATAAATATGTCAAATAAATTATAAATGGAGAAAAGATATATAGCATATAATATTGAAATTTGTTTAGAATATAATTGGGAAGCATTGGAATTAAAATGAGGCAAGAAAGGGATTGTTAAAATCTCACATTGCCAACATAAATGGACCGTGCATCCACCTCCTCCTTTTCAGCCTGAGTTGCAGAAGAACCGGATGAATCTTCATACATATTAAAAATGAACATATTAATTAACTCAATATTACAAATATGCTTACTTAAAGAGTCAATATTGTAAGAAAGTTTCTTCCAGCACAAGACAACAAGAGGAAATGTGCAGAAAAACAACAATCATACATGCCATCTATGGTTCAAAATGATTTTTAATCCAATGGCCTATTGCATGATTCTATGAAAATCAATAAGAATGTAGATCAATTCATAGGTTTCTATAAAAAGACCTAGCAATCATGTTCTTAAGATTGCTTTTCGATTAGATACTGTAATTGGTTCTCTACTTTTACTTCTCTGATTAATTTCTTAGCTCAGCTGAATTCAGCGGCTAGAATATATAGGTTTTTCCTCCTTTATCTTGGTGCTTCTCTTGTATAGATCTCATGCACCAGACTTGCCAAACCACTGATTCATTAGAAATAAGCTTCAAATATAAACGAGAATGAACTGATCTAGACATTACAAGTATATTGAATGTCCCAGGCAGAAGCAAAAGGCTAATTTATATTCTAAATACCCATGAAAGATACATTATTATGGTCCTAATATATAGCTAGAAAAGGGAAACAAAACCACAATCACTTATATATTAGCAAATTAGGATGAAATTTCAAGTTCAAGTCATTTTAGCATCATTTGTGTTCTTGGCTCTTAGTATTTCTAATGGCCTTCCCAAGTTTATAAATTAGACTTGCCTTTTGATGAATATTAAAACCTTTGGACCATTTAAAACAGATGTGCAGGAGCAATTTCACAAGATCCAAGGTAAAAAGCTAATAAAAAATTCAGTGTTGTATTTAGGGATAAACAAAACACATTTTAGTGCCAGATTATTTAGGTCTTGTGGTATGAGCAAGGGGAACTCTGAGTGAGAAACTTGGGAGTGTCTCCAATTACTAGCACACGACAACAGTTGTAAGCCTCTTAGTTAGAAGATTTCAAGCATAATTCAGTCTCTTTAGTTAGAAGACCCTTAACCTTAGAAAACTTTCAAGGCCTTTCTCAAAACACAAATGCTAATGGTAAGCAAACTTTTTTGTGGTGGTACATTTGGATGCAGCTTCTTGCTGATTGCTTATTAGCTGAAAGTTGGTTAAAGTATGGTTGTACCCTGAAAAATGAGGCTTAAAAAGCTGTACACAATCAAATAAACCAAAAGAAAAAGTTGAGGGTACACGAACTCATCAACTTTAGAAATTTGTCTGTTTACTATGATATAGTTTCAAACTTCTCCAGAACTGATTAAACTATAGTTTGGATCCATTCGTAATATAGATCCAAATTTACTTTATAGACTTTGGAAGCTGCTAGGAGCAGATTAGACCAGGTTGATTGGGTTTCTTCTGGCATGGATTCTAGGAGCTATTCTTGACACAGCTTTACTTCCTTGTTAGCTATTCAGAAGAGATTACCATGAAAGACAAACAGATTGAATGGGGATTTTAAAGGACACTCTCATAGTATCTTCTGCAAAGCTGTTATTGAAACCTGAGATCATTTAATTTTCAAATGCACAATTTCAAGCATGTAATAAAAATGTAAGCAGATTTGAGGTAAGTCAATTGATTCGCATGGGCCAAAAATTATCTTGCAGAGTAATAGATGTACTGATTTGGTTGCGAGGTTGGCTAGGAATGC
Organism: Quercus suber; assembly: GCF_002906115.3. Classification (NCBI taxonomy): domain Eukaryota; kingdom Viridiplantae; phylum Streptophyta; class Magnoliopsida; order Fagales; family Fagaceae; genus Quercus; species Quercus suber. The sequence goes on along the minus strand of NW_027069961.1, from coordinate 181,625 downwards.
TCATGTTTATCTCTTGTAGCATAAACTTCCAAATTCATCAAGTTCATATAGAGATGTTGCCCATGTGAGGTTGGCTAGGAATGCTCATGTTTATCTCGTCTAGCATAAACTTCCAAATTCATCAAGTTCATATAGAGATGTTGCCCGTGTCCTGAATTCTGTAAAGCAGGATCCTCTTTTCTTTTTTTTCTTTAAATTTAATTAAAAAAAACAGAGCCAAGTACCCTAAAGGTATACAAGAAAAATGCTTAAAATAGAATAAAAGTATTATATGGGATGTCTAGAAATTCTGTAAAAGAAAAAGAGGGTAAGATTAAACGTTGTCAACCAATTGATCGGCAACATCAGGAACAATATAGCCCTTGGATGGCTAGACAAAATAACCCTATTTTTGTTATATAATAAAGATTTATTGATATAAAATAAGAGACCCAAGTACGTAGGGAGTATACAGGGGTATACAAATCAAATACAAAAATTACATAAATCAAGTAAACCCATAGTTCGCCAGGCCCATCAAACAAGCAATCCTAGTACCTGAGACTACAAAATTTGGGCTTTGTTAATTTTCACAGCATCCAGAATTGATATTTCCTTATCTTGTTTGAGCCCCAAATCCATAGCCCTTCTCTTACATCATTTAAACCCCTAAATCCACAAAGTTATTTCTGGCTAATTGCCGCCTATTAATTCATCAAACCATCCTTAAACCATTAATCAAATTATGGCGGTATTCCACAATTTTCATACTCAGGCGGTGTTTGAGAAGAGTCTTAATGCTTCGTTCCTTGCCCTTATTCCCAAGAAAGTGGATGCAGTGGAGGTAAAGGACTTTCGGCCTATTAGCTTAGTTGGTGGGATTTATAAGATTATCTCTAAGGTGTTGGCTAATCGGCTTCATAGGGTGGTGCATGGGCTTATTTCGGATTCACAAAATGCCTTTGTGAAGGGCAGACAAATTTTGGACTCCATTTTGATTGCTTCTGAATGTATTGATAGTAGATTGAAGTCAGGAGTTCCAGGTGTGTTGTGTAAATTGAATGTGGAAAAGGCGTATGATCATGTGAGCTGGGATTTCTTAACATATATGCTTCAGCGTTGTGGTTTCTCAGAGAAATGGAGAAAATGGATAAGGTATTGCATTTCAATTGTAAAGTTTTCCATTCTAATTAATGGTAGTCCAACTGATTTCTTTGGAAGTTCTAGGGGGCTTCGGCAAGGAGACCCATTATTCTTGAAAGCACGGACGCGGCTGGGAGGGTGCCGCACCTAAGTCCGATGCAGCCTGACGTGGGACGCGGCGTCCGACGCGGTTGACCACGAGTCGGTGCCGCGTCTATTTTTTTTTTTTTTCTTGGATTTGCGCCAACGAGGCTCGATTCGGCCAGAATCGGTCCATATCGGCCGTATCGGATCGTATCGGCCGGCGACCGATACGGCCGAAATATGCCGGAAACGGCCGAAACAGGCCGATATCGGCCTTGAAACTCGCCGGAACAGCCGAAATTCTGACCTCAGAGGCATAGTAATGTGTTTCTTGCCTTCTTCTTTCTTTGTTTTGTGAATCAAGGCATAACAATGTGTTTTTTATGAATATTTTAATAGTAAAAATATATAGAAAATATAAATAAAAATATTTTTAATAATATTTTAATCGCCGAGTCCCGCCGCACCCACACCCTACTTTTTCAAAAATTGCCGAGTCCCGCACCTGCACCCGAGTCCCGAAATGCACCCGTGCTTCATAGCCATTATCTCCTCTGTTGTTTGATATTGTGATGGAAGCATTAAGTCGTTTGTTGGATGTGGCTGCCTCTGCTGGGCAATTTTCAGGCTTTTCTGTGGGTAGTACATCTGGCCCATCAGTGATGGTGTCTCACCTTTTATTTGCAAATGACACTCTGATTTTTTGTGATGCTGATCCTTCTCAAATTGCTAACTTGAAGGCGATTCTTGCTAGATTTGAGGGAGTGTCAGGGCTTCGTATTAATTTGGGGAAATTTGAGTTGGTACCCGTTGGTGGGGTGCAAAATTTGGAGGCTTTGGTGGGTCTGTTGGGGTGTGGGCAGTCGTCTCTGCCTTTGAAATATTTGGGCCTTCCACTAGGTGCTAAGTTTAAGGATTTAACTGTTTGGAATCCTATCCTAGAGGGAATGGAGAGGAGATTAGCAGGTTGGAAGAGACTATATTTATCTAAAGGGGGTAAAGTGACACTCATTAAAAGCTCACTCTCGCCTTTACCTACATACTTCCTTTCCCTTTTTCCTTTACCGGGTAAGGTGGCTAAGCGTATGGAGAAATTACAGAGAGATTTCCTATGGAATGGGATTGGTGGTGAACCTAAAATATATCTAGTTAAATGGGCCAAGGTTTGTAAGCCGATGTAAGTTGGGGGGTTGGGTATAAGACGTTTGGGAAGCTTTAATTCTGTCTTGCTAGGAAAATGGTTGTGGAGGTATGGCATGGAGACTAATGCTTTATGGAGGAGGGTTATAGAGGCAAAATATGAGAATATTTGGGGTGGTTGGTGTACGAAAAAGGTGACAAGTCCTCATGGGGTTAGCTTGTGGAAATACATTAGAAGTGGCTGGTTGAACTTCTCTAAACTCCTTGTATATGATGTGGGGGATGGTACTAGAGTGAAATTTTGGAAGCATTTGTGGTGTGGGGATTGTACTCTCCAAGAGGCTTTTCCAGAGCTTTATTGTCTTAGTAGGTCAAAGGATTCCTCGGTGGCTGAAGTTATGGGTTGGTCTGCTGGGAGATTTCATTGGAATGTGCAATTTCGTCATCCACCTCAAGATTGGGAAGAAGCCTTTGATCGGTTTATGGGGTTGGTCTATTCTTTGATAGTACGGGGTTTTGGCCCAGATAAGGTTTGTTGGAAGCCTGCAAGGAACAGAGGTTTTGAGGTTAAAGGATATTATAGCTCCTTTTACCCTCCTACTCCTGTTTCTTTCCCATGGAAAATGATATGGCAATCGAGGGTTCCTCCTAGGGTGGTTTTCTTTCCTTGGTCTGCTTCCTTAGGTAAGATCTTAACAACAGACAACCTTCGTAAAAGACGTGTGATAGTGCTTGACTGGTGCTATATGTGTAAGAGATGTGGGGAGTCGGTAGATCATCTTCTACTTCATTGCCCCGTAGCTTGGGAGTTGTGGTCTTTGGTTTTCTGCTTGTTTGGTATCCAATGGGTTATGCCTCATCATGTTCTTGAGTTGTTTGAGGCTTGGCAAGGAAATTTTGCACGACATCGTCACATTGATGTTTGGAGATTAGTGCCTCAATGCTTGATTTGGTGCATTTGGCGAGAAAGGAATGCTAGAAGCTTTGAGGATTGTGAACGTTCTTTGCTAGAGCTTAAGTCTTTTTTCTTGCACACTCTCTTTGATTGGAGTGTGGTCTTTTCTCATTTTTCTTGTTCTTCTTTTTCTATTTTTCTTGACTGTTGTACTTTTGTTTCATGATTTGCGCCCCCATAGTACATCCCCAATGTACTCGGTTTGACACTTTTTCTATTATTAATAATATTCTTACGTTACTTATCAAAAAAAAAAAACTCACAGACAATTCATGCCTCTAGTTTTCATAATTCCCACACCCTCTCTCCTTTGAAGCACTTCCACCAGCCCTCCCAATCTCCGATGTATAACCTCCCCCATCTTCCTTCACAAAACAATAATCTTAACTTTTGAGTTCATGCATCAAAGACTCTAGATGTAAAAGGGCTATATATGAAAAGTGGGGAGTTTCTATAACTATAGTGTCAGTAATGGGTGTACAAAATAGCTACTTATTACTTGTAAGACGGGTGGTTTTAATTTGGCACATTTAGCTTGTAGGTGCCTTAGCTTTTGTTTGTTGGATGTCAAAGTCAGCACTAGTGGTGCTTTGCATAATGACCCTCTTTGCTTTGCATTAAATCTTATTTATCCCCCTCCCAAAAATAAAAGGAAGAATTAGAAATGTGACAACCTAATTAACATTAATTGTCCATGTACATAGACTTTTACATGATATTCTCCCATGCTTGTTTCTCCTATAAAACCAGTAAGTAAGCCAAGGAGCTCTGCTCAAATGGCACCTCCTCCCCTTGTAAGGGCAAAGTGGAGGGTGAGACACAGGTTCAAGACTAACTAGTTGCATGTGTAAAGAATCCGCTAAAGTAAATCTTAGCATATGTTTCAATCCTTAAAATACATATAAAAGTTTATTTCTTTTTTTTTTAACAAGTAAAAGATATTTTATTATAAAAGGACTTCTTCAAGTTCATATACAATGGACACAAAGAAGTGTAAAGAATTACAAAGAATAAGTTATTGTATATGGAAGTGTAGCAACTCTTAAAATTGGCAATGGAATTACAATTGGTAAAACCCCATGCACGAGACCAATCAAACAAAGATCTAATAAACAATGCTGCAATTGAGTCACCAAACTATCTACATCCTCAAAAGTACAACGATTTTTTTCCCTCCACAATGTTCACATCAAACATAAAGAGACTAAATTTCAAATATCCTATGAATGTTTTCCAACCCAGTTCTTCCAACCAAATAAAAGATCAACACGGCAACACCTTTTTAGTAACACTAACTAAACCTCAAAAGATCTAAAAGCAAAACTCCATTGGCTGGGTTTTTTGTTTATGGTAGTGGCTGGGTTTTTGTATTAATGGTGGTGGCTGGGTTTTTTGTTTAATGGTGGTGATGGGTTTTTTGTTTATGGTGGTGGCTGAGTTTTTTGTTTAATGTTGGTGGTGGGTTTTTTGTTTCTTGTGATGGCTGGGTTTTTTGTTTATGGTAGTGGCTGGATTTTTGTGTTACTAGTGGTGGCTGTGTTTTTTGTTTAATGGTGGTGGTGGGTTTTTTGTTTATGGTGGTGGCTGGGTTTTGTGTAAATGGTGGTGGCTAGTTTAGTGTAGTGTAACAGTAAAACAATCCACCGTCTCCCTGCTGCACTGACAAATACAACACCATCCTATTTAGGAAAAACCTCAAATAATGAGATTGTCAAATGTAAGGATCTTTCCCCAAGTTGTTGTCCCTACAAAGGAGACCCTCCCTTGAAGCCTTAATACACCAAATACTCTTTCACGGGAAAGAAACTGCACAGGTACCCCATAAAGCAGCATAAAAGAGCAAACATCAAATTCACCACTCCCTTTTAGTCTCCAACTAATTCTATTACAATCCTCTCTCCTTGTGATATTTCAGTAAAGAAGATTTCCAACTCCTAATCATTAAAGTCTACAAAATCTGACATTCCAACACCACAACTCCCCATCTATTTGACTAACCAATGCAGAATAAACTGATGCATCTCTAGCTATGGAGCATGCATAAAAGTCTAGAAACAACACCTTCAAAGGATGATCCTTGCACCAGATGTCATGAGTGCCAAAACTGTACTTGGTTACCATCTCCTACATCAAAGTACACACAATGTAGAAGTTTGTCCCATCCCACCTTAGTGTTTTTCAGTAGGCTATAACCATGAGTCTACTTTGTAGCTCTTACTCGTCTTCACAAATGTGTATGTTCTGTCCCAAAGCACCAAAACCATTTCCCGCAACAAGGCTTGATTGAAGGTTCCTATCTTCCCTACACCCAACCCTCCATTAGCAATAGGAAAGCAAACTCAATCACACCAAATCAAATGAAATTCCAACTCATCCCCCAAACCACCCCACAATAATTTCCTCTATAATCTCTCTACCACATTTGCCACACAAGTGGGGATGGTAAACAAAGAGAGATAGTACATAGATAAGCTCGAAAGTGTACTCTTCAAAAGAGTTATCTTATCTCCCCATAACAGCTACCCATCTTCTCTAAAATTCTATTCCATACCCTTTTTGCCTAAAAAGGATTTCAATTTATTTCCTTTACTCACCTTTTCTTGACAAAAACGACAACCAACATTAATTATAGTTCAATCAAAAAAGGCAGGGCATACTAATTTCAATTAAAACTAGATAACAGCAGGATTACATTAAATCACTCAAATCATAAATTATTGAATGAACACTCATATAAGAAACTAATATTACAATGAATACAAATCTAGAGAGAGGGAGAGACCTTGAACGGCACCCATCTCTTTCTCGACTTTGGCCTGCATTTCGCGAAGAGCACCGGCTTCTTCTTCGATCTCTTTCAGCCTCTTCTTCATGTCCTCCAAGTCCTATACATTAAAAAAAAAAAAAAAAATCAAATTAAAAAAAAAAAAAGAAAGTAGAAAGAGAGAAAGAGTGTGTGTGGTAGTAGTGAAGTAAAAGAAGAAGAAGAAGGGGGGACCGACCTTGGAGTTAGGGTCAGGACCATCTTCTTGTTCCTGAAGTTCGTAATCACCACCGGCGGACATGTCGACGTCAGCGTCCATCTCGCCCTCGTCGGGGATTTCGCCACCGTACACTTCGTGCTCGTGCTCGTGCTCTTCTGGATCTTGCTCGTGCTCCATCTCTCTTTCTCTATCTCTCAGTCTCTGGGTGGGTGTATAGTATTTTAGTGTGTGTGTGTGTGTGTGTGTGTGTAAGAGAGAGAGAGAGAGGGGCTGTTGCTGGTTTAAGAGTAGCGTTTTGTCTTTGTTTGGTTTATATGTGTTTTCGGGGGATTTGGGATCGGGCGGTCGATGGAAAGTGAGAGAGAGAGAGAGATATTGGAGATTTGGTTTTTGGGGGAGAAAAGGCTTGAAAGAAAGAAAGCTCAAGTTTGTTTGTTATTTTTATGAACCGTTAGGGGTATTTTTGGGCTCTTATTTTCTCCAATTACGCTCTAGTTCTTGGATTGTGTTTTTAGGGTTTTAGAGCTAGTCTATCACCGTTCTTTAAATATCCAACAATTTTTTTTGTGTGTGGAATCTCCTGTCTCACGCATAAAGTTATTAGTGGAGGAATCATTTACATCAATTCATGTAAATTTGTGTAAAATAAATAATTTAAGGTGACTATTTTGAAAAGTGATTGTGTAAAAAATAAAAATAAAATGTAAGTTTTTATGTTAAAATAGATAATTTTTTTGCACAAGTTGATGCATATGCTCTTAGGGGTATATTTGGATTCTTTTTGTTTCCAATTACTCTAGTTCTTGGATTTTTTTTTTTTAGGGTTTTAAAGCTAGTTGAACACCTAACTATTCTATCAAATCTTCAGAGTTCTTTGAAGGAAAATGCTAAAGTCACAAAATATTTTACAAACTTTTTTTACAAATTGTTGATGTGATAGGTGGCTATTAGTAAGTAAAAATGTGATTTTAGTTGTGGACCCAGATAAGAACTAGTAAAAATTTACCACTTTAACAATTTGTAAAAATGTTATAATATAGTTTGTGCTTGTAACATCACTCTACTTTGAATACCTAACTATTCCTTTGAATTTGTGTAATCTCTTGTCCCACGAACCAAGTTATTAAAGGAGAAATCACCCACATTAGTTCATGTAAACTTGTGTAAATTTAGATTGTTGCTACAGTAATCATATAAATATACATAAAGTTACTATCCGTGTGCTACAAAGAGGGGGAGAAAGTAATAAAAAATTGATAAAGAAATACTATTTTAATGAAATATAGTGTAGAATAGATAATCTGATATGAATGTTTTTGAAAAGTGATTGTGTAAAATAAAAAAGGTAGGTTCTTATGTTAAAATAGATAAAAATGTTTGTACAAGTTGATGGGAATGCTCTTAGGTATATTTTTGAATTCTTCCATTTTCCAATTACTCTAGTTCTTGGATTATTTTTTAGGGTTTTAGAGCTAGTCAAACAACAAACTATTATATCGAGTATTTTGAGTTCTTTGAATACCTAACTGTCTCATATACCAAGTTATTATAAAGAGGAATCCTTTCAGAGGAATATAAATTCTTTATATCACTTTTTTTTACTTCACTTTATATTCCAAATAATCACTGTAGAGTTGGTATTTGTGGCCCAAGCCCAAAAACAATTAATTTGTAGAGTATGGGTGAAAGAGTTAGGTTAAGTATGGAATTGATAACAATGGATCACAACTTTCAAACACAAGCCAACATGAATTTATACGTAAAATCTGAAAATCCGAAGAGCTACACTATTGTATATCCGATGAACAAAAATCTTAGGGTTACAATCAAGCTCTCTTTTTTCCCTTCTTGTTAGGAGCTTCCTTCCTTTATATAGTCACCCTTCTCCTCATCTCCATCGTCCACTTGTTCCTCATCCATGAGTTTGCTTGAGTACATGTCACGTCAGACATCTTCTTTTAGCTCTGTGTGAGTGGCGGTAGATTAGGATGCACTGTTCAGGGGTCTTCTCCACATAAATGCGGCCAGAAAAGTTGCTGCAGTGCATTAAATACGGTGGTAGCAGCTTTCCCCTTAGATATTTCTCCATCCTTATCGTTCCATAGCATACTCAGAGCTTATCTTGATCAGGTGGAGTCCTCGGAAGGTCATTTTGGCCTTTCACACATTCAATTGATTTATAATATTGCGTCAGAGGATTACAACCTCTTCGGACAGGAGATATCCTCTTCGGATTGTGATAACTCTTCCTTCTGAAGGTCCCACTTCCAGACGGGCCTTGCCTTTTCCATCTTCTTCTTCTCGGTCGCAAAATAGCCCTCCTATGGGCCTTCGGCCCATTACGTTGGGCTGGGTCTTTTTCCCCCCACAATAGCCCCTCAAAATTTTAGTTTTTCCCTCGCATCCGAGGAGAAAAGGTAAGATTTTGATTTGCCACGCAAGAAAAAAGAGATAAAAATAAGAAAAATTAAGAAATTTAAAAGTGGGAAGTCATAAATAACCCCGTTTACACGCGCGAGGGCATAGAGACGCGCTCCTCATTATTGCCGCTGTAAGTCCCATATTCCCAAAGCGCTGTATCAATCACTCCAGGCGGCTTTTTGTCTTTTGCATCCAACGGTGGGTTGTTGATCAAACGACCAGGGTTCGTCTTCGGGATTTGGGCAGAATGAATGACACCGTTTCATCTGTCTCTGTATATAAACCTCTGAAGGAGGTTATTTTTCTTTACTTTACACATTCTCAGAGTATCCAGAGCATTCTCAGAGCACCCAGAGAGTCCCTTCCTTCGAAAGCCTTTCACGCCTCTTCGGATTTCTGCGTTCTTTACCTCCAAGATGTACAAAGAATTCATTTCGAGTTTAGGGACCTTACTCCAATCTTGTTTGTGTAAGTTTCGGCGTCTCCTAATCCTTTATTTTCTTCTTGGCTAACCTTTTCTCCCCTCAAAACCCTTCTTCTGTTCATTGCTTCAGTCACTCTCTTAGAAATGGGCAAATTCCAATATCTCGTCGATAGTCCGGCGTTGATAGAGGAATTCAAGCGAAATTATAATATCCTGCAGGGGGTAAATTTGAGGTATTGTCCTCCAGAGAGGATATTAACGGCCCAAAGAGAAGGAGAGGTTGTAGTTCCAATGATAGCCTTCATTGAAGGGGGAATGACCCTCCCAATGGGCTCCATCACCTTAAACTATCTCCGCAATCACAGGCTCTCTCTTGAGCAGTGCGCGCCCAACACCTTTAGGATAGTAGGGGCCTTCGATGCCTTGAACGTGCAGTTAGGACTAGGGCTAACTTGGCATGACTTAGCATACATGTATGAGTGTCGTGGCCAAAAAGGGGCGAGATACTATCTCAAATCCCGCTCCGACGTCATTAGATTGTTCTCCTGCCTTCCCAAATCAAATAAAGGGATGAAAGACGACTACTTGATCGTCTCGGGCGCATGGCATGACGATCTACATTGTTCGACCGAGCCAGGAGAGCCAGGTGTGCCTTTTTAGACTTAGGGTCTCTAACAATAGTCTTAGGGCTTCCATTCTCCATAGCTGCTTCTTTTTTATATCATCCTGTTTTTGTTTTCTAACCCGACCGGTTTGTTTGTTTTACAGATAAGGCACATACTGCTCCTCGGCTCAGCCTTATTAACGCCCCCGCCCTCAATTACCTACTACGCTCAGAGATATTCATCAGCGAGGACGGACAGCTGCGGTCCATCCCACTCATACTCGGCTACACGCCCAAAAAAGCAGACATCCAGCCAGCAGGTAACACCATCACCCAAGGTGATTACCGGCTGCGACGAATAGACGTTGCTCGGAAAAACTTTTTGGCCCCCTACGACCTCGCACCTGTTCCACACCCCAACCCCCAGGGCGTTCCTTTGCTAATCCGACCAGTTCAACAAGTCCCTCTTGAACCGGCGGCCGCAAGAGAAAGGGTCAGCTCTTCATCCACTTCGTTAGAGGAGCAAATCGACAAGTTTAAATTTGAAGGGGACATTGAAGGGGGGTTCAGATAATACCCTCTTCAGATTCCGAGGAGGAACCTGACAGGCAATCCTGCATCTGCCCACCCCTGCTGTTGACTACAGTCCCTGAGGACTCTTTGGAGGAAGAAGAAATGTCTGACCTAAAACTCCTTCTGAAGAAAAGGGGCAATAAAGCTGAGGCCAAGGGGACGGGGACCTCTCGGCCAGCGGTGAATCTACCTCCACCTCCACCCCCACCCCAGGTCTCTGATCCGGCTCTGAAACTGATACCGAATTTAAAGAAGAAGAGACCAATTGAGCCCGAGAAGAGGGAGGTGGTGTTACCACCAAAGGCTAAGCAGCAGAAGGTGGGAAAGGACCACCGCAGCAAAAGGGCCTCCTTTGTGGAGAGCAGGGAGGAGCCCCCAATGGCCGACATACGTCGAGGGCAATGCACGTGGTCTCCCAGGCTAGAACTTGATGGCATCCCTTTTTCCTGGGAGACCTCTGTCAGGAATTATGATGGGGGTAGGGCTGGACTTATAGCCGAAGCGCTGGAGCAACCACTGCTCTTCCCCCGAGACATGGAGTCATATAGGCGTTTCAGCCAGTATGATCTCTTTATGTCCCTGAAGAGGGACTTGGCCATGGTAAGCATGCTTATTCAACTCCTCGGTCATAGTATTAAGTTTCTATATTTTTATGCTAACACTATTACCTTATTTGTTCAGATCACCCAGCAGGTCTTCGTGGCCAAAGAATGGAACCGCAAGGCCTATGTGGAAGCCCAAGCAGAGGCCCAGGCTAGGTCCGAAGCGGAAAGGGCATTGGGTAACCTAAAGGACGAGGTCTCTCAGATCTCGGACCAGCTAAAGGGAGTGACCCATGAAAGGGATAGCTTCCATGCTGGTCTTAGAAATGCTGAGACCTAGGCCGAAGCCCAACGCAAGCTGCTGAACGAAGCTCAGAGAAATCTGGCAACCGAGAAGGAGCTTGTGAAGGAGCTTTGCGCCGAACTGCTGAAGGCTAAAGAGGCTGCCAAGGAGGCTCGGAGGGACGCTCGGCTGGCCAAGGAGGCGACCGAGGCCGAAAAGAAAGCGTCCTATCAGCTGGGAGTGGAGACGACGAAGAAAGGTCTTACCGAGCAATTCGCTTCAGTCGCTCGGGACTACTGTGATATGACCTGGGGCAAAGCGCTGGATGCTGCTGGAGTGCCTGCTGATTCAGAGCTGAGGCTGCCAGAGAATATCTTTTATGATGAAGACATCCGACAGCTTCCAGAGGCTGATGCCCCTCCTCCAACACAACTCTCAGAGGTCTCGGAGCAGCCTTTGGTTGACCTAGCTCCCCCAGTCATCCTTGAGCCTACCAAGGATTCCAACCCGCTAGGTGATCAGGCCCCCCTACTGAGCCACAACAGGAAAAGGGCGAGGTCTTGGAAGGAAAGAAAACACCCTCGGATCCCCAAGACCAAGCCCCAACAAAAACTTAAGCTTTAGTTATTTTGGTGTTGTTGTTGTTTTTTTTTTTTTTTTTTCCCCCCTTACTGCAGGGAGTTGTAAACTATCTTACTTTGATTAATGAAATAGTTTTTCTTTTAGCTTTGGTGTATTTGTTGCATTCTGTATGATTTTCTTTTGTTACAAGTAATTTCACTTTGTAGTTATAGCAATAGAGACAGACATAATTACTCTGCCTTACTGACAATATATGCAATTAAAATTGGTTCCGAAGAAGACAATACATAGAGGTTACTGTTAAAGGATGGCCATAACAAATATTACAAGAATGGACAAATCCTTTTGCATGTATACTTAGGAATGTTAACACAGGCTTAAAGTTGACATTAAACACAGTCACTAATGCCAGGCAAGATTTATTCTAAAAATAACTCAGTATTAATAACGGCACAACAATATTAACTAACTAAAAATCACCTGGTCGGAAGATCACAAACACGATTAGGTTTAAACATAAGTATTTAGGGAACTAATAGGGAGTGTTAACTAACTCAAAATCATCTGCTTCAAGGACTATAGGCATGATTGGGTTTAAGTTTAAACACTTAGAGAACCACTAAGGAGTGTTAACTAACCCAAAATCATTTGGTCCAAGGACTACAGGCATGATTGGCTTTAAGTTTAAACACTTAGAGAACCAATAAGGAGTGTTAACTAACCCAAAATCATTTGGTCCGAGGACTACAGTCATGATTGGGTTTAAGTTTAAACACTTAGAGAACCAATAAAGAGTGTTAACTAACCCAAAATCATCTGGTCCGAGGACTACATGCATGATTGGGTTTAAATTTAAACACTTAGAAAACCACTAAGGAGTGTTAACTAACTCAAAATTATCTGGTCCGAGGACTACAGGCATGATTGGGTTTAAGTTTAAACACTTAGAGAACCAATAAGGAGTGTTAACTAACCCAAAATCATCTGGTCCGAGGACTACATGCATGATTGAGTTTAAGTTTAAACACTTAGAGAACCACTAAGGAGTGTTAACTAACTCAAAATCATCTGGTTTGAGGACTACATGCATGATTGGGTTTAAGTTTAAACACTTAGAGAACCAATAAGGAGTGTTAACCAACCCAAAATCATCTGGTCCGAGGACTACATGTATGATTGGGTTTAAGTTTAAACACTTAGAGAACCACTAAGGAGTGTTAACTAACCCAAAATCATCTGGTCCGAGGACTACAAGCATGATTGGGTTTAAGTTTAAACACTTAGAGAACCAATAAGGAGTGACAAGTTATCATAATAAACAAAGAAACGATTCGATTAATAATAGTACATTTTGAGGTTATTTACATTCCAGGGGCATGGTATTACATGACTATCCAAGTCCTCTAGGAAATATGCCCCAATGCCGGCACATGAAGTAATGCGATATGGTCCCTCCCAATTTGGTCCTAATTTTCCCCAGGCTGAGTTTTTTGCAGTGTCGACGACTTTCCTGAGTACCAAATCACCAGGTTCTAAAGGTCTTAGCTTGACCTTGGCATCATAGCCCTGCCTAAGCTTCTGCTGGTAATGAGCCAGCCGAACCATTGCACTTTCTCTTCTTTCTTTGATCAAATCCAATCCTGCTTCTAAGAGCTCATCATTGCTGGCCGGGCTGAATAAGCTAGTTCTCAAAGTTGGGAAACCTGTTTCCAAAGGAATGACAGCTTCAGCCCCATAAGTCATTGAAAAAGAAGTCTTTCCAATAGATCTGCGAGGTGTAGTTCTATAAGCCCAGAGCATGTGTGGCAACTCTTCGACCCACTTACCCTTTGCGTCGTCCAGCCTCTTCTTTAACCCACTAACTATGACTTTATTAACTGCTTCAGCTTGCCCATTCCCCTGAGGATAGGAAGGAGTAGAGTATCTGTTCGTGATCCCTAGTTCGCTACAATAACTCTGAAATGCGTTACTGTCGAACTGTAAGCCATTGTCCGAAATGAGAGTATAAGGAACTCCGAAATGAGTGACAATACTCTTCCACACAAATTTTTGCACATCCACGTCTCGGATATTGGCCAGAGGCTCGGCTTCGACCCATTTCGTGAAATAGTCGGTGCCGACCAGAAGGTACTTCCTGTTTCTTGCAGCCTTGGGGAATGGACCCACTATGTCTAAACCCCATTGGGCAAACGGCCACGGATTAGATAGTGGGTTGAGGACTCCACCTGGTTGGTGTATGTTCGGTGCGAATCGCTGACATTGATCACACTTCTTCACATAGTCATGGGCCTCTTTTTGCATGTTCGGCCACCAATATCCCTGAGTAAGGGCTCGGTGGGCCAATGACCTACCTCCAGTGTGACTCCCACAAATTTCTTCAAGCAATTCTTCTAGTAGCAACTCAGCCGCCTCTGGGTGAATACACAACAGGTATGGTCCTGAGTAGGAACGTTTGTATAACTTTCGGTCTTCGGATAGCCAAAACCTGATAGCCTTCCTTCGGATCTTGTCAGCCTCTCCCCGCTCTTTTGGCAAGGTGTCATCCTTCAAGAATTTGATTAGGGGATCCATCCAGCATGAACTTTCTCGAATCTGGTGCACTTGGACTGCATCCCTTCCTGCTCTAGTGGGCTCATGGAGATCCTCAACGAGGATAACTCTCGGCAAGTCTTGATCCGAAGACGTAGCTAGTGTGGCCAAAGAATCTGCGTGTGCATTGCTATTTCTAGAAACATGTAGCAAGCTAAAAAATTCGAATTCCCCCTGCAAACGTTTGACTCGATTCAAGTATCCTTGCATCCTTTCATCCTTTGCTTCAAACTCCCCTTGTACTTGGCCCACAACTAATCTTGAATCCGAGAACAACTCCACGACCTTTCCTCCCATTCTTCGGCCATAGCCATTCCCATCAATAGGGCTTCATACTCTGCCTCATTATTGGTCGTGCCAAAATCCAGCCTTAGCGATTTTTCAATGATGATTCCTTCTGGAGATGTCAAGACCAGCCCCACTCCAGAACCTTTTCGGTTCGCAGCGCCGTTTACGTACACTTCCCATCGGGCAGGATCTTGTTGAGAAATCATGCCGACCGATTTTCCATCCATGCCCCTCTTTACCGTTACTTCTTCTAAATTGGGCTCCGTGAACTCGGCCGCCAAATCTGCAAGGATCTGCCCTTTGACTGAAGTGCAAGGCATATACTTGATATCAAAAGCCCCTAGAATAGTGCCCTACCTGGCTATCCTCCCCGTGTAATCGGTACTTCAAAGTACTGTCTTAAGTGGGAGTTGCGTGAGCACCACGACAGTATGTGCTTGGAAGTAATGGGGCAATTTTCGTGTTCCAAGTACTACGGCCAAAATGACTTTTTCCAATGACAAGTGTCTGATCTCGGCTTCATGTAGAGACTTACTTACACAGTAGATCGGTCTTTGTACGCCTTGATCCACTCTTATCAGCACTAAACTTATAGCATGGGGGACTACTGCGATATAGGCAAATAAGACCTCATTTGGCTCAGGGCTAGACATAATTGGTGGCCGAGACAAGTAGTCTTTAAGTTGTTGGAAAGCCGAGGCACATTCTTCAGTCCATTCAAATCCCTTCCACTTGTTGATCAGCGAGAAGAAGGGTTTGCATTTGTCCGCGGACCTGGAGATGAATCGGTTCAAGGCAGCTGTCATCCCAGTTAACTTCTGGACCTCTTTCAGATTCCGAAGAGGCTGCAGATTTTGAATAGCCTTTATCTGATCAGGATTGACCTCAATTCCCCTGTGCGTTACCATGTAACCCAAAAATTTGCCTGATCCCACATCGAATGAGCACTTCGACGCGTTCAAGCGCAACTTATGTCTCCTCAGGGTCTCAAAAACATTATCAAGATCCTTCAAATGCTCAGAAATAACCTTGCTTTTAACCACCATATCATCTATATAGACCTCAATGCTTTTGCCTAGTTGTGATTCAAACATCTTGGTCATCATCCGCTGATAGGTAGAACCTGCATTTTTCAGACCAAACGATATCACTTTATAGTGGTAATTACCAATGGGGGTAACAAAAGCGGTTCTCCTGGTCATCTGGGGCTAGTGGTATCTGATGATAACCTTAGAAAGCATCTAAGAAACTCATCCGAGGATGGCCAACAGTAGCATCTACTAATTGATCAATCTTCGGCATAGGGAAAGGATCCTTAGGACAAGCCTTGTTCAAGTCTGTGAAGTCCACACAAACTCGCCACTTTCCACTTTTCTTTTTTACCACCACAGTATTTGCCAACCATTCGGGGTAAAAAACTTCTTTAATAGCCCCAACTTGTTTGAGCTTCATCACCTCTTTCCTGACTACCTCAGCATGCTCTCTGGATGACCGCCGAGGAGGTTGCTTCTTTGGTACACTCAGAGGGTTAACCCTCAAATGATGGCAAATGAACTCCGGGTCCACTCTTGGGGCTTCATAAGTACTCCATGGGAATACATCAATATTTCTTTTAAGGAACTCAATTAGCTCTTCTTTCTTTGACTGAGGTATCTGAGATCCGATTTGAAAGTACCTTTCAGGATTGGTTCTAACTAAAACCCGTATTAAGTCCTCGCATTTTACGCCTTCATCCTGACCCTCGACGGGTGACAACCGACCCTTTAATTGCTATAGGTCTCCCTCCACCCTAGCCGAGGATTCACTCTCAGGCTCGTGTCGTATGGCAGCCACCAAACATTGCCTAGTCGAGGATATATCTCCGCGGATCTCACAAACGCGCCCTTCGGAAGGATATTTGACTTTCTGATGCAGAGTGGAGGAAACAGCCCCTAGCGTATGTAACCAAGGCCTGGCTACAATCGCC
This sequence comes from Quercus suber, assembly GCF_002906115.3. Lineage (NCBI taxonomy): Eukaryota > Viridiplantae > Streptophyta > Magnoliopsida > Fagales > Fagaceae > Quercus > Quercus suber. Next base: position 165,068 of record NW_027069961.1, on the reverse strand, counting down.
GTATAAGGGGAATAGACATCTACCATAATGAAGTCCACCTCAACTATTTCTGAGCCAGTCTGCACAGGCAGCCGTATCTGTCCTTTCGGAGTAACCATCCTTCCCTCGAAACTGACCAGGAGAGAACAGTATGGAGTCAAGTCATCAAGCGTGAGATTCAGCCCCTTGAAGATGTCAGGATACATGATCTCCACCGCGCTGCCCTGGTCCACCATCACCCTTTTCACATCATATCCCCCGATCTTGAGTGTGACTACCAAAGCGTCATCGTGAGGCTGAATGGTCCTAGCTTTATCCTCGTCCGAAAAGCCTAAAACAGGCGGTTCAGCCTGTCTAGGGCTTCTCAGGTCTCGGTCAATATCCCATACTGGCAGCTGAGCCATAGACATAACCTTTGTCGGCCAGGATCTTGTTCTCCCTGGCGCTGCAAAAATGACATTAATAATACCTAATGGGGGTTTTGTAGAATCCCTCTTTTCGGACTCAGAATTCGCTTGACCTCCTCGGCCACTAGAGTGATGCAAAAGATGCCTCAACTTGCCTTCACGGACCAGCTGGTCCAAATGATCCCATAAGCTTCTGCAGTCTTCAGTAGCATGCCCTTAGTCTTGGTGGTACTGACAATAGAGATTATGATTGCGTCTCTCCGGGTTCCCCACCATTTTACTCGGCCATCTAAAGAATGACTCGTTCTTGATCTTTTCCAGGACTTGATGAATGGGCTCTTTGAACACTGTATTAACTGCTTGAGCATTTGCTGAACCTGACTGCCCGGCGAAATCTCTCCTTGGCTTATTGTTGTTATAACGATCCAACCTAAAGTCCTTCCTGTCTTGGGGGGTAACTTTATCCTTACCCTTCCCTTGCTGCTGATCCTCTTCAACCCTTTTATACTTCTCAATACGGTCCATAAGCTGACGCATGTTAGTAACAGGCTTGCCGGACAAGGATGTTCTTAAACCATGATCAGTGGGGAGACCCAGCTTGAATGTCTCTAAGGCCATTGCATCAAAGTTGCCCTTCATATCCTTAAACATCTCCCAATATCTATCCGAATACGCCTTAAGTGACTCGCCCTCACGCATGCTTAAGGATAGCAGAGAAGACAAGGGCCTGGCCACCCTTCGGCATGTGACAAAACGTGAACCAAAAGCTTAAGTGAGCTCTTAATAAGAATCGATGAAGTCTGCTTTCAGGTTATCAAACCACTTCATGGCCACGGGTCTAAGACTAGAGGGGAACACCTTGCACATCAGAGCTTCATCCCTGGAATAGACAGCCATTCTTTGGTTAAAATGGCTGACATGCTCCACAGGGTCGGTTTTGCCGTTGTAAATAGTAAAGGTTGGCTGGTTGAAACGCCGAGGAAGCTTCGCTCCTTCAATCCTACGCGTGAAAGGTGACCTGGAGATTTGATTCAAAGCCTTACTCATGGTATCATTGCCCACCCCTCCATGTGGTGGCCCTTGAGGTTGCTTCTTACGAGGGTGCTCATCCTCATATGAAAAGGTTTCACTAATTGGAGTTTGAGACCTCTACTCATAGGTGATGTCCTGTCCGTCATCCGAGTCGTCATCAGAATGCGAGGCAGCACGTTTTCTCTTCGCATGACGCAGCTCCCTTCTTAACCTTTCAATCTCTATTTGCATACTGTTTTTCTCTGCATGAGAAACATGACTTTCGCCACGAGGTTGAGTTCATTCAGTGTGTATAGTATGCACACTGCCTTTACGGTCTTGCCTCCGCTCCAAATTGAGAAAAGGATCAATATGCTGGGACGCCCCAGACTCCGCCGGTTGTTGCCCATGTTCAGCCATGATCAACTGCTGCTACTTCCCCTTACACTCAAGCCCTTCCCACAGACGGCGCCAATTGTAGGGTTGGTATTTGTGGCCCAATCCCAAAAACAATTAATTTGTAGAGTATGGGTGAAAGAGCTAGGTTAAGTATGTGATTGATAACAATGGATCACAACTTTCAAACACAAGCCAACATGAATTTATACGTAAAATCTGAAAATCTGAAGAGCTACACTATTGTATATCTGATGAACAAAAATCTTAGGGTTACAAACAAGCTCTCTTTTTTCCTTTCTTGTTAGGAGCTTCCTTCCTTTATATAGTCACCCTTCTCCTCATCTCCATCGTCCACTTGTTCCTCATCCATGAGTTTGCTTGAGTACATGTCACGTCAGACATCTTCTTTTAGCTCTGTGTGAGTGGCGGTAGGTTAGGATGCACTGTTCAGGGGTCTTCTCCACATAAATGCGGCTAGAAAAGTTGCTGCAGTGCATTAAATACAGTGGTAGCAGCTTTTCCCTTAGATATTTCTCCATCTGTATCGTTCCATAGCATACTCAGAGCTTATCTTGATCAGGTGGAGTCATCGGAAGGTCATTTTGGCCTTTCACACATTCAATTGATTTATAATATTGCGTCAGAGGATTATAACCTCTTCGGATAGGAGATATCCTCTTCGGATTGTGATAACTCTTCCTTCTGAGGGTCCCACTTCCAGACGGGCCTTGCCTTTTCCATCTTCTTCTTTTCGATCGCAAAATAACCCTCCTATGGGCCTTTGGCCCATTACGTTGGGTTGGGCCTTTTTCCCCCCACAATCACAATTTGTCATGAATTTGTTTTTACTTTCTATATAAAATAGCTAAGGTTTAAAATAAAAAATAATAATTAGACACATGGTATACCGCAATTGATGGAGTGTAAAGTAGAACACAAAAATAGTACATATGATTTGTATTCTCCTTCGAGTGCCTAAGATGCTTGTTAAAGGTTTTGAATGCATGAGCTCACATGTATATCATAAAGTTTTAGGAACTACCAGAGATCTCACCAGATATGCAAAGATCAACGACATTAGTCGAAGACATGGCTCACAGTGAGTAGAGGAGAAAGAGGATGGCCGTGCTTTTAGTTGGATCAGTCCAACCGGGTCTCAAATAGTAAAAAGTAAAAATCGCCACTTGACCAACCAATATCGGTTGTCTTTGACACAAACTTGTCATTGATCGCCATATTGCTTTGAGTTATGAGTGGGGGGTAATTAGAGGAAAAAAAATGCTGGTTTTCTAATTTTTTGCTAAAAAATCATAATTTTTTAAAATGAAAAAAAAATTCTATGTAAAATTCTCCCAAGAACCCGGTTTCTCTGAAAATCCTAAAATTCCAACAAAAAAAAAAAAAAAAAAAAAATCAAAGTGCAGAATTTTTTTATCTAATATTCTACTAAAACCTTGATTTTATCATTTTCGTCTGAAAAATCTTAAACTTTCAAATCTCAATCTTTTCAAACTCAAATCTTTGTTTCCTCATCAAAGACCTCATTTGCAAATGAGATAAAAAAAGGACGTTTCCCTTTGTGTGATTCCCTAGTTTAAACTTCATCAACAGACGGATTATATCATCATTCATCATGAAATAAGGAGACTTTGATGATTGATGGCTAGGACCACACCCCCCCACCCCCCTCCCAGCGCCAAAAAAGAAAAAGAAAAAAGAAAAAAAGGGAAGCATGACTAGATTAGGCACTATTTAGATTTTAAGCCTATCTCAACATAAACCCCTTGTCAGTCATTAGTTTTTTCAAAACTATTTTTGATAGAAAAATTAGAGATTGGTTTTAGATCAATTCTTGCCAACTTGATTAATTAATCGATTATGTAATTGAGTTCCAAATTAGTATAGCATGCATAGAACCATATCACAAAGAGTAAGTAGTGAAATTAAAGACACAGCAATATATATATATATATATATGGTAAAGAAGGGAAAATCTTGACGAGAAAAATCTTTTGGGAGTTTATCAGTAACCTCCCAGTGGAGAATCCACTATAGTAAATGGGAGTACAACATTACAAGAATATACCTAATTCTAGTATTGCTACCTATAATAAGACTTACTAACATGATCACATGCTTGTTGAACTCTTTTACCTTTGCAAATTTCTTCAGTGCAAGAATATCAGATTCATGGCAAATACCACAACAACAACAACTTGATTGTTATAGTTGATGCAACAGCTTCCACTTGAAACCTTTGACACAAACACACAACAATATCTCATTTATCTTTTATGTTCATAATGACCTAAGCAAGTCTTTTATATGTTCGCATTGACTTAGAGCACAAATCCCAAGGCTTGGGTCGTCATGGGCCTAAATTTGAAAAACTAAATTCTCGATCGGTTAATTATTAATTATTGAGGTTAGTGTCGAGCTTAAGTGAAGCTAGATCGGTTGAGCTCTAGTTGAGGTTGCAGGTTCTAATTTGTACAGCAACTTTAGGTTTTTTAATTTTTTTATTATACTGGTTTTAACTATAAAATTATATGATATAATAGAGTATTGTGATTGTTAAATTGGCCTTTGTTCTTTTATTTACAAAAATCTAACAAGACACAATACTTGGATGGGGTAAATATAGGAGCTTTTACATGAGGTCCTTAATGAATTTAATCACTTGTCTTTTTGATAAAGGGCTCTCAATCCCTTCAATGGAAAGTAGTGTATAAAGTGTTCTAAAGCATCAACAAAAATTCTCTTTAATGAAGAATTTCTTCAGTTACTTTATTTGAGTATAATGAGGTCGGCTATATCATATTTGAATTAGAAATATTCTATTCCTAAACCCAGATTGTAACAAAACCTCCACTGACAAATCTCAACAGAGAAGAAGAAGAAAAACTAATATAGTTTGGGTATGAAAACATTTACCATTTAATTTTGTTAAAAAAAAAAAAAAACTATTTCTTTTCCTCTTTAAGTAAATTAAGTAATTAACCCAAGCTGACATTTGTCCGTGCTGCTCTTAACAGTACAAACTTTACTTTCACCATAATAACGTGCGGTCGAGCAGCACAATATTAATTATACCGATACAAGCAGGCAAATCTTTACCTGTCACACCCTTGTTTCCCCTGTAGTAGAAAAGTTGCAATCAAATTGAGCTGGTGCATGCAAGTTGCCTATCCAAAATGCCAGGTTGAAATCTTTTTTACATTTCCTTTTTTGTATAGAATATATTCCATTATGGTCATGACCATAATGGAATATATGAAAGAAGAAATGCAAGGCCAAGAAAAGGACTAGGCGATTTAGTCAGAGGGATGGAAATTATGTAGCGGTCCAACTTCAATTCTTTCATTTCCTATAAATAGAGACTCTAAGATGTAGTACTTGCAGCAACAATTGAGTTTATGAAATATTATTTGTGAGGAAGAGAGATCTAACATTAGGATAAGAGTCTTGTTTGATAGCCAAGGATGACTTGCCTGCTCCTCCAACGGGTTTCAACATTCAATTATCGAGTCTAGAAATTCTTGTGTGCTTCGTAGGCAGTCTTTCCTTGGCTAATCTAATAGGTTCTTCTTTCTCATGCTGGGCCTTCTCTTCGAGTTCAAATCTTCTGTCCCACTTTTCCTGCTCCACTCTATACTCCACCAATAAATATTTACCACGTGTTCACCTAATTAATTAAATATTATCATTATTGACTTATTAATCTTACAATTATTAATTAATAGTATCATGTGGCAAATATTTATTGGTGGAGTATAGAGTGGAGCAGGAAAAGTGGGACAGAAGATTTGGATTCCTTCTCTTCTTCTAATTGCAAGCCTTCAACATTATTTTGCATGCACGATTCGTACCAGAATGTTGGAAAAAATCCTACATATGGGGCATGAGTTTAAGATAAGGAATAAAGGTACATGAAAGTGAAATTCTTGTTAATGACTTGCATTTCTCCTCCAAATAGGTTTAATTTCATGGTTATGTAATAATTTCTCTCTATCTCTCTAAACTAACAGGCTCTTCTCGATCTCTAAGGCTTCTTTAGTGACAAGCACTTGATCATAACTCTGATGCAATAGAAAAGCATTTACATGGTATATATATATATGTGTAGAATTGGCAGACAAATGCATGAAATAGTGCTTGCTGCTGGTTCTAGTCCCCGTTTGTTTTTTCAGCCATAGTTAAATTTCATTGTTGCTAGTACTCTTCCTTTAGTGACTGGAATTGATTACCTTTCAAGAGGGCTCAATATTGCTAATACTTAATTTACCAATACGAGAGAGAGAGAGAGAGACCATTCCCAACATGCATTGCAAAGCATCTGAAAGATAATCCTGGACGCTGATGATTCGTTCACAGAGTTCATCTTATATTCGATTATTTATTGGCCTATATCCACCACACAACAAAAATATGCATGACCACCTTTTCAGGATTGCTTGTTTACTAGATTACCAACTTTCTTCTAGTGGCTTTTATATGAAATAACATTTTTGATATTTCAATGAAGGACCGTGTTTATTTCAGTACACACCGAAATACATACATACCCATACAAATAAAGGCCACACGGCTACATAAAACAGTAAAATATGATACAGTCAGCTATCCCAATTCCAAGTAAACATTCTTCATGTTATTTAAAAATAAGTCAATCAGGTTCACTCTCTGTCCCAAGTTCCAACAGATGGTTCTTGAAGAGCATGGGTAATGGAGGTTGGCTATATTATTGAAAAGCATGGGTAGGCTCTATCGGCAATGGCAGAGGTGTGCTCAGCCGAAGACACAACCCTCTCCTTTCCCCTAAGGGTCCAACCAAGCACTTCAAGAGATGTGCTATTATGGTCCAACTGAGCTTCCAGCTTAAGGGAATGCAATGAAAAAAAAAAATCGAAAATAGACATTTAGCTTTGGGGTATTCATGGTTTTCTGAAAGGGAAATAGAAAAGAGAAAAATCTATACTAATGTGATGAAACAATCTTCTAATTTCACCCTGACTTTTCTCAAGCATCCACGGTTTACACTATTTAGGTTTTGATGTTAAACCAAAATCGTGTTTCTAAGACATGATTTTTGTATAACTTGAATATTATTAAATTTTTGCATTAGGGATATCCAAACTAATATATAGAAGTGAAATAGTGTTTTTAAGACATGATTTCTATATAACATGAATTCTATTGAATTTTTACCTTAGAAATATCCAAATCTTAAAGGTTTTGATGTCTGATATCCAAGCTAATATTTAAAATTGAAATTGTTAGTGTCTAATATAACAATAACAAAACTTGGCCCCCAAAACATAAAATCCTGATTCCGCCCTAGTTTAGACATTGATTCAATACTACAACCTTTGGATGGAGAAATGGTCCACCCTTCATCACCTCTCCAGGCTTCTCTTGAGGTAGTACGTAATTTGGACTTTCCTTTTGGATTCTATACATGTGAAGTTGGTACCGAAATTATTTAGTAAAACGAGTTTCGAAAGGCTGCGTGAAGGAACAAATGTAAAAAATTTCACGTGGTTGTCATTGACAAAGATCTGAACCCTCTTTAGATTGTTAGTTTTACTTATAAAATTGGCAATTTCTTGGTCCGCAATTTTATATTCCTTGAGATATTGCAATATTCTTCCCCTTCTTGTTCTTTGCAAATCATCTAATTTTTTTTTTTATGAACACTTTGTGTTGCAAAAATTTCTTTTCGTTTTCAGTGTTTATATATTAGAATGATTTTGTATAATTTCACAATTTGTTTTTTTTTTTTTTTTTCATAAATTGATTAGGGACTTTAGCCATTGAATGGCTTTCAAACTATATATATGAATTCAAACCCACAATCTGACAAGAGCTATTAGCCTAATATTGTTGCAAGTTGAAATATGATTGCTTGTTCTCTCATTTTATTTTTCATCTTAAAGGTTCATTACTTTTGGTTGTCTCATCAGAAAAATTCTAATATTATTTTATGTATTTTTAGATGCCGTTTATTTTACTGAAAACTGAAAACAATAAAAAAGTTACAGTTCATGCTGAAAGTACTGTTGCAAGAGGCGCTGGTTATTTAAAAAAAAAAACAAAAACAAAGAACTCAAACACAAGAGATTTCATCCGTATCCATACGCCTTCTAAAATGCTGCCATTGATTCTTATTGGAAGCTCTTATTTGCATTGGTGATCTATACTTGTTGAGCCTTGTAACCAACTGCAATACATCAGGCAGCAGGCAACTCAGTGCCCATGGATATGCTCATCCTGCCTCTAGAGATCCAAGGCCTACAACAAAAACACCAGCTTCAATTAGTGCCTAGAATCCCTAGACCAGTACCAAGAGCAATTCTAGCCAAAACAATGTTGCATGTCACCAAATCAAGATTGATTTTGGTTCAATTGCAGTGGGAGAATTAATTAGGGTTCTATGGTGGCAGAATCGGTAATGGAAGGAAGTTTGGTGGTAAAGACAGCATCAAGAGCTGAGCATGTCACTGCATCAAGATTCATTGGGCTCTTGCCTTCTTGGGGTTTTTTATTTATTATTTATTATTGGGAGATAATCGATTTTTTCTTTGGAGTTGTTGATGAACGGTGCTACTTTTTGGGTTTTATATATCACTAGCCACAAACCCACACGATGCGTGGGAATAAATAATTATTTCGTAATTATAATATAATATATAATTTGTTCTCTAAAATTTATTAAAGATAATTTCTCCCTAAAAATTAAACAATTGCTATTCGGTCCAATTAGGTTTACTTCGGTCCCATTTAGTCCAATTAGGTCTACTTCAGTCCAATTTGGTCCCCTTTGATCCACTCAGTCAATTTTGGTCCCCTCTAGTCCATTTGGACTAATTGGGCCTAAATTGATTTCTTTTGTAGGTTGTCTTTTCAATTTTAGCTCAAAAATTCATTTTTTTCCTTAATTTTTGGGTTGAAAAGTATGAAATTTTATTATATTTAGGCTAAAATCTTTAGTTTTGAGTTAAAAAATACAAAAAAAAATAAACATTCGAAATTAGAAATATGAGCTTTAAAAATGCAATAAAAATGATAAATATTCAATAGTCCTATTCAGTCCACTTCGGTCCATTATGTTCTCTTTGGTCTTATTCTATCCACTTCAGTTGTATTCGGTCCATTTTGTCCACTTTGGTTCTATGCGGTGTACATTGGTCCTATTCGGTCCATTCTATCTACTTCGGTCCTATTTAGTTAATATTGGTTCTATTCAGTCCTATGTAGTCCTTTTTGGTCCTATTTGTTCTATTCGGTCCATTAGGTCAACTTTGGTCCTAATCTATCCTTTGGTTCTTATTCGGTCCACTTAGGTCCTATTCGGTCACCTTCGGTCTTATTCGGTCCACATTGGTCCACTATGTTCTATTTAGTCCACTAAAATCCTATTCAGCCCACCTCACTCTCATTCGGTCCTATTCTATCCATTTGGTCCACTTTGTTCCATTCGGATCACTTCAGTCTATTTTGATCCACTTCGATCTATTTTTGTGCACTTACAGATAGGGAAAATACATGTTTAGGTTGAGAGTACCTATTATAATTCCAAATTTACTTAAAAAAAAAAAATATAGATCTCAAATTTGTAATATCTAAAATCTTAAGCAGAATATTTATTGTTATTATATTTTTGTTGAGCCACATTAGCATAACATTTTAGTTCACCTTCAGTCCAGCTAAATTTAAGTAAAAGTCTTCCTAAACCTTAAGGCTAGGAATATATAAATCTAATCTTTATAGGGAAGTTACTCATTAATTTTAATGTCATTACTTTTAAATGAATTTGATGAGATTGATTATACTTTCAAGTGCAATATATATATGTGTGTGTGTGTGTGTGCACGCGTGTGTGCGCATGTGCATTTGTGTGTGATTTTATTTAAATAAATTATTCAAATTCTTCATTCTCTTAAAAGAGATTATTATAATAAAAACTCATAACAAACTTATACTGAATTATGTATAATTTATTATCTAAATTTTATTGTAGATAATTTGTTCTCCCTAAAAATTAAACAATTTAGAAAGTAATTTTCATCACTCTATTTTTACAAATATATAATTTTATCATTTTTGATTGATATTATTCTTTTATGAAATGGTTCATATTCTTTTAACTATTGTTATTATGTATTATAATTTTCTAATTTTTTTTTGATACAATTAAAATGTTTAAGTTTCAAAGTTATTATTCAAATTCTCATTTTCTTAAGGAGATTATTATGATAACAAAAATTTATCATATAATTACAATTGATATTACTTAAATAATTAATAGTATTCTCAACACAAACTTGTATTTTGCCATACTTAAGTAGGTACACCGAATTGGACCAAAGTGATTTGAAATGGACCAAATAGACCAAATAGATCGAAGTGGACCAAGCAGACCTAATTGGACCAAATAGACCTAAGTGGACCGAATATACCTAAGTGGACCATATGGACCAAATTGGACTGAATAGATCGAAGTGGACTGAATGGGCCAAATTAGACCAAATGGATCAAATTAGACAAAATAGACCGAACATGACTGAATTGACCAAAGTAGACCGAATGAACCTAATTGAACTGAAGTGGACTGAAGTAGTCTGAATTGGATTGAAATAGGCCAAACTGAACTGAATTGATGAAGTGGACTGAAATAGACCGAATGTTGATCTGTTGTTAACATAGCCAAGATTGTGTTTTATATAAACTCAAATTATTACTTCCAAAATAATCAAGTATTAAATCAAAAAAAGAAAAAAATCAAACCATAATTGAGAGAGAGAGAGAGAGAGAGAGAGAGAGAGAGAGAGAGAGAGAGAGAGAGAGAGATACTGCTTGTAATGGGAAACTAAAAAATACAACACCAAAATGTATGAACTTAAAATAGAGTTTTGAAAATCATAATGATTCATCAATATAAAGTAGAGTTGCAAGAAAGAATAAAAATGAAGAGAGAGAGAGAGAGAGAGAGAGAGAGAGTAACCACTTTTTAAGAGAGAATATGAAAGAGAATAATAAGAAATTTATAGAAAATAATATGAGAAGAAAAAAAGTATAAAAAGAGAGAGAATGAAAACCAAATTTTGAGAGAGAAAAATAGAGAGAAAATAACCTTTTGTGTGGAAAATATGTATAGAATGAGAGAGAGAATTGTAAATTTATAGTAGGAGGGGAAATGAAAAGCCAAAAGCTGAAAAATAAAGGAAGATAAAGAGATAGAAGAAAAGTGATATTAAGGTATATGGTAGTGGGAAGATAAGAAGGTAAAAGGGAGGAGAAAAGTTGGAGAAAGTATAATAATAAGTTGAGAAATTAATAAGAAAAAGAGAGAGTTAAAAATAAAAAGAGAATGTTGGAAATGAGTGTATAATGTGGCTGCTGATGTGGCTCAACAAGAGCGTAGTAATAATAAATGCTACACTTCAGCTTATATATATATATATATATATGGTAAAAGTATACAACAGACACATAGATGGGTTTCCTAGAATTACCCTATCTGTCATATTCTTGACAAGGATGAATGTGGTTTTGAAGCATGTGTTGTCCTAGCACACATGAGCTTTTGGGATTTTGAATTCAATTTACATTTTTCCTCCACTTGCAGAAGTTAACATTTCTTTGGTTTTTCTAAAGTATTTAGAGGGAATGATTTCTTCTTGAATGCAGTTGAGATTAGCACCTGAATCTATTAAGGCTATGACCTCGAATTCAAAGTCTTCGCTGATGACAATCCTGACTTTGGAATGCCATTTCTGAGAGTTAATCCTACTGATGGATACTAAGAACTTGTCACTGGGTTGTTCTTGAACCATATCTGCAGTGGGATCATTTTCATCATCAGAAGGGTTCTGAAATGAGGGTCCTTCCTCATTGCCTTGGTGAGAAGTATTTTCCAAATATTTGACTTTTTGGTCAAGGAAATTGTGATCAACTCTAAGGATGGTTAGTTCTTGCTTAAGGGCTTTAACCTCAGATTTTGTTTCCTTGATTTCTTTTTGAAGGTCGTTGATTGTAACCTTCTTCTTGGATTTGGTAAACCTATTATAGATTTTCTCCAAATCAACTTTGGGTTCCTGAATCCTTGGTTTGAGTTTACTGGTTTCCCTAACTAAGGTTTTCCGGAAATCATTAAGCCTTTGAGCTTTGATGACAGGGTCTTCAATCTGTTCTATGAGATCTAAGAGGAGCTCTTCTTTCTTAGAGAGAACATTGATAATATATATATATATATATATATATATAAATATAGATTTTTTTGGGATGTTCATGAGCATAGTGATGTTGGTTTATTTGTTTTAGATGGTAATGTGTTTATTAAAATTAAAAAAAAAAAATCACAACAACGTTGTTTGATAATGAAATGATGAGTTTGAACACTTTTTTTTTTTTCCAGAAACAAACGCACTCACAATGAGTTTGGCCATTGAATGTACAAAATTATAAACAATTTTTTGATTTGTAGATATTTTTCTTCACAATACTGAGTGTAAAGTCTATGCAATTAATGTCCAAATCTTAAAAGAATGTACACAAATTTGTACATTTAATGTCCGTCCCTTCAATAAATGCATACAAGTCTGAATACTCAAATTACACAATTGTTTGATATGTANATATATATAAATATAGATTTTTTTGGGTTGTTCATGAGCATAGTGATGTTGGTTTATTTGTTTTAGATGGTAATGTGTTTATTAAAATTAAAAAAAAAAAATCACAACAACGTTGTTTGATAATGAAATGATGAGTTTGAACACTTTTTTTTTTTTCCAGAAACAAACGCACTCACAATGAGTTTGGCCATTGAATGTACAAATTATAAACAATTTTTTGATTTGTAGATATTTTTCTTCACAATACTGAGTGTAAAGTCTATGCAATTAATGTCCAAATCTTAAAAGAATGTACACAAATTTGTACATTTAATGTCCGTCCCTTCAATAAATGCATACAAGTCTGAATACTCAAATTACACAATTGTTTGATATGTAGACATTTTTCTTCACAAATTATTCAGAATGTATGCTATGTACATTCAATATCCAAACCTTCAAAATGTACATAAGTTAGTATGGGTTTGGATACCATGTTTCCAAACCCACGATTGCATTTATTTATTTTTTTTTTTAGCGCCTGAGCAGTAATATCACATGTGAGCACTGCGCAGGGGACAAAGGCATTGTTCGTGAACAGTAACATCACATGTGAGCACTATGCAGGAGACAAAAGGCATTTTTTACACACTGTTCACGGGTCCCACGATACTATTCACACATTTAAAAATTATTTTGCTACAGTTTTTCAGTTTTTAGTTTTCAGTTTCAGCAAAAATAAATTATATCCAAACGGACCCTTAATATCCAAACCTTCAAGAAATGTACACAAATATGAACATTCAAAGTAAAAATTGGTACGTGTGAATGTTTTTCTTCACAAATTATTGAGAGTTTAATATCTGTATATTTGGGTTATTTTTAACACAAGAACTTGTGATGATGGCCATTCTTATAAGGATCGGAGAACCAACATTGAAATCTCCCTTCCCCACAAACTATAACACCAAAGTATCAACAAAAAAGGGGGGGGGGGGGGGGGGGGGGCTGTCATAAGCTTAGCCGAGGTGACTAGCTGAAAATCAAACAATATTTTTGGGGTAATTTATGTGAGAGAGAGAGAGAGAGAGTTTTCAAGCCTTCATGGATAAATTAATAGAGATAAACCATACACTTAAACTTATTTAGAGGAGAAGGCAAGCATCAATAAGAATTTCATTTTCATGTACCTTTCTTCTTGATCTTAAACTCATGCCCCATTAGGATCTTCCAACATCCTTGTACGAATTATGCAGACAAACTAATGTTGAGGGGTTGCTTAAAAGAAGAGAAGGCCCAACATAAGAAAGAAGAGCCTATTAGATTAGCCAAGGAGATTGCCTACGAACTTCACAAGAGTTTCCAGGACTAAATACTTGAAACCCCTTGGAGGAGTAGGCAAATCATCCTTGGCTACCTAACAAAACTCTTATCCTCATGTTAGAACTCTCTTCCTTTCAAATAAATACTTCATGATCCAATGGATGCTGCAAATACTACATCTTAGACTCCCTATTTATAGGAAATGAAGAATCAAATAATTTCTGCCGCTTTAACATCGCTCTAAGTAAATTGCGTATCCTTGTCTTGGTCTTGCAATTCTTCTTCCACTTGTCAACTGAATCAATTAGTTGACCATAATGGAACATATTCTATACAAAGAAGGAAAACGGAAGAAGACTTCAATCTGGCATTTTGGATAGGTAACTTACACCAGCTCAATTTTATTGCACCTTTTCTACTTCAAAGGAAACATTGGTGTGACAGATAAAGATATGCCTGATTTATTTATTTATTTTAATTTTAATTTTTTTTTGAGACAAACGATAGAAAGATATGCCTGATTGGATAGGCATAATTATGTTACCCTCTTTATTACCAATTATGGCAATATTATTATTCTATAGGATGTTATTGGTATCTATTTTTGAGCGGAATAAGGTAGGTTCACTATTATCTCAACTAAGGGTCCGTTTGGTTCCCGTAAAATATTTTCCGGAAAATACATATTTTCCGGAAATGCTATTTTCCGGAAAAGGAAAATATTTTTAAGTGTTTGGTTGTTTTATGAAAATTGGTGTGGAAAATATTTTCATGTGTTTGGTTCAATTAGGAAAATGCTATTTTCTGGCAACAAAAACAACAACAGCAGCAGTAACAAATTGATTCCGGCGGCGGCGGCAACAACAACAACAACACAACAACAACAACAACAACAACAACAACAATCAGTTCATCAAAAAAAAAAAACAACAAACGGCGATGGGTCTGGTTCGTGGATCGGCGATGGGTTGCTCGTGGGTCTGGGTTCGTCGTGCTCGTGGATCGTCTGGGTCTGGGTGAAGGCGATGGGTTGCTCGTGGGTCTGGGTTCGTCGTGCTCGTGGGTCTGGGTTCGTCGTGCTCGTGGGTCGTCTGGGTCTGGGTGAAGGCGATGGGTTGCTCGTGGGTTTGGGTTCGTCGTGGGTCTGGGTGAAGGCGAGGTGAAGGCGATGGGTTCGATCGAGCTCGGAGGCGATCTGGTGTCGATCTGGAGCTCGTTGCTTGGAGTCGATGGGTTGCTCGTTGCTTGGGTTCGATCGTTCTCTCTCAACTTCTCTGGCTCTCTCGGTTGTTTCTCTCTTTTGTGCGTGTGCGTGATGTGCGATTTCCAGAAATGATTTGAAGGTAAAATGAGAACGTAAAATCATTTCCGGGTCAAAGGCGTAAAAATGGTCAAACTGAAAGTAATTTTCCGGAAATTAAAATTTTCCTCCTCTACCAAACATTGGGGTCAGGTGGTAAATGATTTCCGGAAATCATTTACCACCAAAACAAACGGACCCTAAGAAGAATTTAGAGGATTTATATATAGAAGGTAACACCAAAGGCATTGTAGTTGAATTGGTACATCTCCATGCACAAAGTGTTTGGGGGTATAAGGGGAAAAGGGTTCGAATTGCGGAGTTAGCAGCATGTTGTGATTATTTTTCCAAAAAAAAAAAAAAAAATCGTTTTCAAACGTGATTGATAAGCGGCAACAACCTTATGGCCAAATTCGTCAAATAGCACAATTTTAGTAAAATTTTAGGAAAAAGCACCCTTAAAAATTTATTTAGTTATGTAGCATATTTTTTGGAACTTGAGTTTCAACTCGAACTCAAGTTTGGCAAACTCGAGTTCCAAACAATATGGACTCTACTGCTTAGCATGCCAAATGAGTTGCTTGGAACTCGAGTCTGACAATTGTGTTTGACAATTCCTTGGTACTCGAGAGTGACACGCTAAAAATGTGCTACATAACTAAATGACTTTGTCAGGTTGTAGTTTTCCTAAATTATTTCTAAAATTGTGCTATTTGGCAAATTTGGCTAGAACCTTTTTTTGAGAAGAAATTTTGGCTAGAACCTTATTGTTTAGTAACATAGTTTTATTTTATTAAAAGAAATCATGGTTCGAATCATTCCTCCTTTCTAACTGATTCTTCCCGAAAACAAAATCCTTCGCTTCCAATTATTATAAATAAATAAATAAATATAAACAACACGATTAATAGCATTCAATAATTATGTTCTCAAAAAAAAAAAAAAAAGCATTCAATAATTATGATACAATACAAAAATGACTAAACTCTTTCTTTGTATAGATAAAAAAGAAAAGAAAAAAGACTAAACTAATAAATGTAAAACTTGCATAAAAGTAAATCCGACCACAAAATAAAATTGCAAAATCAAAACAAGCTTACATTATTTGAAGGAAATATTACTAAGAAACTAGAATGCCACTTCTAAAATTTGATGTCAAGTTCCTTATAATTCAATTGACATTACAAAATGTTTAAAATGGAATTGTTCATGGTTTAATTTTCCTTCTCCCAAATAAGGATGTCCAACAACGACCTAGATGCTAGACTTGAGAAATTCGTCCATCCCGAATCCACCCGAACCAAACCCACTCAATCGAAGGCATAAGGAATCATGTAGATGACGACTTTGGTGGCTCCAACAACTTTTCCCTGACTCCAAAGATGTCGCAGATGTTCTGCAACATTGCCTTAATGATTGGGTTTTAAATTGTATAACAAATTTGGGTTTTGATTTTCATGATTATTGATGAACCAGATATTTATGGTTGTCAATACACGTAGATCGTCATTCACCCAGAGAAGACTGTAAGGTTGAATTTAATCAACCATTTAATTGGCTTTATTCCGTGACCAATTTGCTTGTAATTTAGCACTTAGCAACCCTGTATTTAGGGGAAAAAATTGTAAGGGTAGTGTGTGAGAAGATGTGAAGAAAAGCTCAAGAGTGTGCAAGAAAAACAGAGTCTCGTGGCTAGGGCTCGCGGGTGGATCGCGACTGGCAAGCCGCGAAAGGCAGGCACGTGAGAGGCACACTGGGAAGCTGAAGGGTCGCGCCAGCTGTCATACTACAGGACAAAAGTTCCAGTCTGGCAAGGCTGTTACGTCGCGACTTGAATTCGCGACTTGGACAAGCCGCGAGACCAAGTCGCCAACTTGCCCTGTTTGGCTAAAACTGACGTTTTGCATTCCCTTCTTACCCTACCATATATACACCCTTATACCCATCATATTGAGAGAGTTTCCAGAGAGAATTTTGTGAGCGAAAACCCTAGAGAAAACCAAGATTGAGTCATCCCCAATCTTCATCTAAAGAGACTTTACAAATTCCTCTACTCTCTTCCTCTCCATTGTCATACCCTTGAAAGGTCATTTACCAAACCCTTATCTCACCACACCCACGTCTGTGAGAAGGTCCATTTGGTGCTTTGGGAAGCAGTTTGGAAAGGAACCAATATACATTGGTTGATGCTATGATCAAGTAGCGGAATCCGGCAAGCTAAAGAAGAAATAGGTTCGGCGTAACCTTGTTGGAGCAAGAAGCTTGGAGGGCTTAGGTACTTGGGTAGATTAGGCTTGGAGGGTCTTCTGCTGTTCATGTATCCCAACTACATTCTTTAGTGGATTATTTGATTGCTTGGAGGGCGGCGGAGAGGTTTTACGCCGAGGACTTCGGTTTCCTCTTCGATAACACATCGTGTGTTGTCCGTGTGTTTGCATCTTCCTTTCCTTTATCTTTACCTTATATTTACTGCTGTGGATGTGTTTATATTTGGCTTAGATTGTTTATCAATTCTGTTATGAGCTTGTTATCATGTTCCGCACATTAATTGTTTGATATAAAGCTTGAATTGGTAATTTTATTATTTGGGGTCTAAACGTTCAAGGGTGTTTCATACCTATATTGAACTTTCAAAGACGTTACGCATTTATTACGCACATTAATGACGAAACGTAACGGACGGAGCAACGGTCACAGAATGAGCTGTGATCTCTAGACAAAGATTCTGTAACGCACTAGCCATTGAACATAAATACAGCACATCATTGCCCATTAATGAGGCACATAACCATAAAAGAGAAGACAACATAAGTTAAAGGTACACACAAAAAACTCTCCGAAATCACTCTCTGCTCATTTTCTCTCTAGAATCTTTCTCCTTTATTGACTTGAGCATCAGAGGTGGTTTGGCTGACGCCACACCAGAGCATTATTCTTCCACCTAGTTCATTTTGCAGGTTTTCCATCTACAGAGACAATCCCATTCACAACATCGTCCGTCCGCTATGACGAGGAGCTCAACTGTTGATTTTTTTGCATCATCAATTATATTAGGTAATAGAGTTTTAAAAAGAGTCTATCTTATTTCGTAAAAAAAAAAAAAAAAAAGAGTTTTAAAAAGAGTGTGACTCTGTGTATTACCCTTTATTATTTTACTTACAAAAATATGGTGTGACATAATAATATTGGAAAATATGAATGGAGGCCTTTACACCATCTTCTTCTTGAATTTAATCTAATTTTAACCCTATTTGGATGGCATGCATGGTGCATATTGGTACAAACCATACACTTATTAAAATTAGGGTGTTGATTACAACGTTTCATGCCTTTGGGATGCAAAATGCAAGTATTTTGATGATGTGCTTAAATCGTCAGTGAGTTATAGGCTTCAAGTTGCTCCAATGGGTACCTGTGAATAAGAATAAATGGACCAAACAGAAGGCACCGGTGTGGTACCGGCCAAAAACCCTTCGAAGGTCAAGTTAGTGCATGTGAAATCTCTATGAACTCTATAGTGAAAGAGCCAGAGAGTTTTTGCGTATCTGAGAAAGGTGGAGGTCTGGTGCTTATATAGCAGCTGGTGGTGAACCAAGATCCCTTGAGAGTGGGGATTTTCTCTTATGGAGAAGATCTGGTACTAGGGTTTCCGAGACTGTAGGGTGTCTTTCCATATAAGGGGGATATGAATCTGTAGAAGGTTCACCTTGCGTAACATGCAAGATTTTTCCTAATATGGATTTTCATAAAGATCAAGTAAGGCCATGCTGGACCCGTCGGCTTTCTATTTTCTCCATCAGCCTTCCATTCACCCATCGGACAGTTTTCCCATAGGGATTTAGTGTGGCCCCGTCCCTTTTTATGTCATCACTCTAGTTCTTTAGTCCACTCTTGTGGAATTGACGGACCTGTAGGCACCGTCAGTTTCCTTTACATGACATGTCCGTGTCATATTGAAAAACACCCTTATCAGCTGCTCCCTACTCCATGGTTCCATTGGTTTCAACTGACGGGCTGTGGAGTACTGTTAGTATTTATGGTAATTAATTACACTTTTATTGAAGAGAATGTCATTAAATGGCATGAGTAGCTCTAGGTTTTAAATGTTAGGTGACACGTGGTGCTTGCTGGTTGGCCTCATTTCTAATAATGAGCGTTGCTTTGTATACCGTGCCTCTTCTCTCTATAAATAGTTCTTCCTTCTCTAGTAATTTCTTTTACTTTACTTTATTCTTCATCCTTTGAGAGCTTTGAGACCAGAGTATACACGCCGACCCGTCTTTCACAAGCACCCGTTGCCTGTGCCTCCGTCAGTCTCACGAATTCCGTCACTTTTTATAGAGCTGTTTATTCATTCTGTTAGTCTTTTTCTGTCCTTTTGTTTTTTCTTTTTATTTCTATCTTTTCTAGCTAGTTGTCACCTCTATAGAGACCTATCAAATAGGTTCTTAGAATACCTCAATCGCTTATAGGTGAATAGATGTCAGGTGATGGAGAAGCGATGAGTGAACAATCGTTGTTAGTTCGTGAGGGTGCGGGCTACGATGAACTCTACCCGTCAGGTCATGAGGCTGAGGAATATTTAACCTTGTCCCCAGAAAGGGAACTGTTTACTCACTCCCTTGTTAAGGAGGAAGAGGAGTATGAAGAAGACAAGGGGGAGGTTGTGGGTGACAAGGATGAGGAAGGAGAGGGAGAGCGAGAAAGTGAGGGAAATGATGAGGGTGACGAAGGGGTAGTTGACGAGGAGGGGGAATGTTAAGAGGTTGGTGACGGTTCTAGGTTCTTCGTCCTTCCCCTTATATGGACAGTGAATGACTTCTACCCAACCATGTTGCCAAACATTTTTAACAAACTTTGCGACCATTTCCGAATCCCAGATAGCATTCCCATCCATCTACCAAGGAAATATGAGAGGTGTTACTTTGGGAAAATAGTAGACGTTGGCATGATGCCATGTTTGCTACTGGTTTGAGGTTGCCACTGACGGAGTTACACTGTCAGCTGGCTAATTATCTTAGGTTATTTGTAAGCCAAATAGCCCTAAATGCGTGAAGGATATTCTTAGGGGCCGAGGTGATATGGGGTTAGCTAAGTGGTGGCAACCGTCGCCTTACCCTCGACGAGTTCTTCTACTATTATAAGCCTCAATAGATTACCTCGTCAAAAGGCATTTATCATTTCTTAGTGAGGAAGACGTTGCTTAGGTTGGTGTTGAACATGCCTGATTCGAATAGAAACTAGAAGAACATATATTTTTTCGTTCAGGGAACGGATTGGGTGCGTAGACCCGAGGATTGGGATAGCATGCCTGACGGGTTTGATAACACTTGGGGCATTGTTAGGGAGTCAGGTGTGCCATCCGCCTTTCTTATTTCTACCTCGTCATCTTCTCTAAATACTTATATATATTTCTTGTTGTTTCTAGCCCAGGTCCATTCGGAGATTACCGACGAGCAGGAGAGCTTCATTAGGTGCATCTTGGAGATTCCCTTTGAACAGAGGAAGTGGAAGGATTTAGTTACACTTGACACTATCCACACCTTCTGTGGTGGTCCAGTGCTGATGCCAAAAGCTTGTCAGTTGCAAGCTTTCTCCCACCATCGTAAGTTCTCTTTACTTGCTTACTTGTCTAGCATATCTACTTTTATTTTACTCATTTCGTCGTCTTTATTTGTTTTTAGTTTTTCAAAGATGGACGCAGGAAGGTAGAGAGCGTTGGTGAGGAAAGTCGCTACTACACGTAAGCAGAAGGAGCAGGTGTTGGGGTCGGCTCCTAATGTGGCACTTAAAGCCACACTTAAGAGAAAAAATAATGCCAAGGATGACCATTTGTCAAAGAAGGGGAAGGGTCAACTGATTGGGGAGCAACAGTAGAAGGCTCTGTCGCCCCCTTCTCCTTCTTGTCATAAAGCCAAGAAGGGTTTGATGACCAGGAAAGGACCCGTCACTCTCGACCCTATCCAAAGGTTGGTCACTCACAAGGATTACGCCATTAAAATGGTTACCTCAATCATTAAGGAGACGGACCTAGATCCTTGTGGTGAACACTCTTCGGAGGACTTAAGGTATTCTGGCCTCTACGACCTGTCAAGGGTATGTCCCCGTCACTTACATTATAATTCAATTTTTTTTTTCTTGATTTTAACTATTATGCTTTGTTTCAGGCGTTGGTGAGTATGAAAGCCCTTCAGGACAGGTGCGTGGCTAACAAGGGGGTGATTCGACGGTACCATATACGTCAAGGGATCAAGAACAATGAGTGAGCACAATACTCAGAGGTTGTTCGTACCCTCAATCAGGAGTTGATGGCCAAAACTAAGGTGCTTGCGAAGGAGACCCATCGGCTCGAGGAGGCGGAGAAAGCGAAGACCAACTTGGTGATCGAGCTAGCTGCTCTTCGTAAGCAGATGGAGAAAGCTAAAGCCAACGCCATGGTAGAGTTTCGGATTTCTCAACCCTTCTTTGATGCATGTGGCATCTACTATGGTGACGAGTTCGAGGATTGCTTGAAGCAAGTGAGAGCTGCTTATCCCAATCTTGACTTGTCTCAGATCGTAATAGATGACATAGTCTCACTGATGCTTGAAGGAGATGACATCGTCAGCAATGAGATCATTGACTTCATTCATACTGTTGAGCAGGAGGTAAAGGACATTGACAGCGTGGTCATCGCCCAACCTACCTCTGACGGTCCTGATGCTGTTGTGGTCTCGTCCGCTGAGAACCCGACTACTGTTGAAGGCTTACCCACCGTGAACCCAACTGCTCCTAATGCCCTTCCATCTTGATTTTTCCCTTTTTTGTGTTTAAGTTTTTGTAGGATTATTTGTAAGACATTAATTAATGCCCCCTTCTTTTGGGGTTTCTATGTAAAAACATTTACCCGTTTGGGCTACATCTACTATTTTTATCTGTTGCCTATACTTGTAATATTTTGTCTTTATTTTAACCAAGCGTATGCCTCTATTGTATTGGCACCATTGATGTTCTATTCTATCTATCCACCCCGTAGGTATGGCTTAACATAATTTTGGACCAGGTACCTATCGGTATCCTTGGTCCTCCGTCCACCCCATAAGTAGGACTTAGTAAAATTTTTAAGACCAGGTACCCGTCGGTATCCTTGGTCATCCTTCCCCCCGCAGGTAGGACTTAGTAAAATTTTTAAGACCAGGCATCCGTTGGTATCCTTGGTTGTCTGTCCCCCCCCCGTAGCAGGACTTAGTAAAATTTCTAAGACTAGGCACCTGTTAGTATCCTTGGTTGTCCCTCCCCCCCGTAGGTAGGACTTGGTAAAATTTCTAAGACTATGTACTTGTCGGTATCCTTAGTCATCCGTCCACCCCTTAGGTAGGACTTGGTAAAATTTCTAAGACCAAGTACCTATCGGTATCCTTGGTTGTCCGTCCACCCCGTAGGTAGGACTTGGTAAAATTTCTGAGACTAGGTACGTGTCAGTATCCTTGGTCATTCGTCCACCTTGTAGGTAGAATTTAGTGTGGTTTAGATGGTCCACTGAAGGGTAGAGAGTAGAGCAACGTTTTTGATAATCTATCCAAGTCTTATTAATAATAGAAAGAGCTAAAAAGAAACTCGACATCCTTAGAGTCTTAACAACTTTTGACTTTCAAATTTTGATATAAAAATGAAAAAAAAGAAAAGAAAAGAAAGTGATTAAATAAGTTGCATCCGACTACTACTAGTAGTACTTCCTCAAGTGCTTGGTGTTCCATGGGTGATAGAGCCTCTGCCCATCGAGGGTTTCCAAGTAGTAAGTCCCTTTCCTATGACAGTCAGCGATTTTGTAGGGTCCCTTCCAATTGGGGCCTAGCTTACTCTGTGAGGGATCTTTGGTTGCTGTTGTCACCTTCCATAGGACTAGGTCTCCGACCTGAAAAATGACGAGGCCTGACTTTGGTGTTGTAGTGCTTTGCCATAAGGTCTTGATAACGAGTCATCCTCTGTTCTGCCATTTCTTTGACTTCGTTAAGAAGATCTAATTGTAGGCGCATCCCTTTTTTATTCCTTTCTTCGTCATGGTGGGATACTCAATAGCTGGTCAGTCCCACTTTCACCGGGATGATGGCTTCGTGTCCATATGCAAGGCAGAAAGGTGTCTCCCCTATAGGTGTGTGAACCGTTGTCCTATACTTCCACAAGACACTGGGTAACTCATTTGGCCATATGCCTTTGCCCCCTAAAATTGAGTCTTGATCATCTTGAGTAGGGATCGGTTTGTGATTTTAACCTGTCCATTGGCCTGGGGGTGAGCGGGAAAGGAGTAGTGGTTCTTGATTCCTAACTATTAGCAGAAATCTCTGAATGCATCATTGTTGAATTGCTTTCCATTGTTAGAGACGAGGACCCTGGGGATTCCGAAGTGGCAAATGATACTTTTCCAGATGAAGCTTCAGACATTTTTCTCTGTGATAGTGGCCAATGATTTTGCCTCAACTCATTTGGTGAAGTAGTCGATCCCTACGACGATGAACTTAAGCTACTGTATGGCGATAGGGAAGGGCTTAACTATGTCCAATCCCTATTAGGAGAAAGGCTAGGGGGAGCTCATTGGTGTAAGTTCCTAAGTTGGTTGTTGTATGATATTGTTGAAGCGTTGACACTTGTCACATGTCTTCACATAGGACTGGGTTTCCTTCTACATAGTGGGCCAGTAGTATCCAGCCCGTATCAGCTTGTGAACTAGTGAGCGTGCCCCTGAATGGTTCCTGCATATTTCTTTGTGTACTTATCTCATGACATAGTCTGCTTTGTCGGGGATCAGGCACCTTAGATACGGATGAGAGAAACCCCTTTTGTAAAAGACATCCCCCATCATGATGAAACGTGAAGATTGTACCTTCTATCTACGAGAAGCATTGCGATCTTCTGGCAATGTCCCGTTCCTGTGGTAGGATATGATCAGCATCGTCCAGTTGATTCCTAGGGGAAAAACCTGTACTTTCATTCTGTTAATGGCAGGGGAATATTGGATGAAGGAAAGTACCTGACTAGTGACATCCTATACTCGGCGGATGCAACTTTGGCCAAACAGTTTGCCTGCTCGTTCTTTTCCCTTAGGATTTGTACGAACTTAGTCGAGAATTCCTCGCTCATCTTGCTTTTGACCATGCTCAGGTATTCTTTCATCTGTTCCCCTTTTGCCTCATAGTTGCCATTGATGTGTCTGACCATAATTTGTGAATCGCAGTATGTGACAGCTGACTCAGCTCTCATTGCTTTGGCTAAGTTGAGGCCCGAGAGGACTGCTTCATACTTTGCCTCATTGTTGGTTGTTGAGAATTGGAGGAGGATTGCACATTCTATTGTATCTCCTTCCAGCTACCGTAACAGAACCCCAGCTCCTCAGGCCTGTTGGTTAGACGAACTGTCTGTCCATATCATCCATGCCATCGGTTTCTCCTTTTCCTCTTTTCTTGTCGTGAATTTGGCAATGAAATCAGCTAAATCCTGTGCTTTGATTACAGTCCTAGGTCGGTATTGGACATCAAACTCGCTAAGCTTAATCGCCCATAGAACTAGTCGTCCTGCTGCCTTCAGGTTTTCATCGTCTTTCGCTGTGGCTTGTCTGTTTGGACTATTATGGTGTGTGCTTGGAAGTACAGCCTGAGTTTCTAGGCAGCAGTGATCAGTGCGAAGGCCAACTTCTCCATTAGGGGATACCTTCCCTCAGCTCCCTAGAGTGCTCGGCTGGTGTAGTACACAAGTACCTACACTTGATCTTCCTCTCGTATAAGAGCGAAACTAGCGGTCATTGGGCATACAGCTAAGTAGAGGGAGAGCTCTTCACCAGGTTTGGATGGACTGAGCAATGGTGGGGATGCGAGGTATGCCTTAAGTTCTTCAAATGCCCTCTAGCACTCGTTGGTCCACTCGAAAGCCTTCCTTAGCACCTTGAAGAAGGGTAGACACTTATCCGTTGCCTTAGAGACGAAATGGTTAAGGGCTGCAATCCTGCCATTCAAGCTTTGCACCTTCTTGATGTTCTTTGGAAGAGCAATCTCCATTATAGCCCGAACCTTGCTGGGATTAGCTTCCACCCCGTGCTGTGACACCATAAAGCCTAGGAGTTTCCCTAATGCCACACCGAACACACACTTAATGGGGTTGAGCTTCATATCGTAAAGGTGACATGTATTGAATGTTTCCTGAAGGTTGTCTAAATGGTTGACTTCCCGTGTGCTCTTTATAAGCATGTTGTCTACGTACACTTCTACATTTTACCTAATCTGCTGTGTAAACATCTTGTTTACAAGCCTTTGGTACATCGCCCTTGCGTTCTTTAAAGCAAATAACATGACTTTGTAGCAGAAGAGTCCTTGGCTTGTGATAAATGAGGTTTTCTCTTGGTATGCTTCATCCAACTTGATCTAATTGCATCTAGAGAAGGCATTCATGAAACTTAGCAATTGGTGGCTAGTCATAGAGTCCACGAGGAGGTTGATGCATGGGAGTGGATAGCTGTCCTTCGGGCATGCTTTTTTTAGGTTGGTAAAGTCCACACACATTCTTCACTTGCTTTTTACTTTTTTGACCATGACCACGTTGGCTAACCATTCGGGGTAGTAGACTTCCATAATGAAATCTGCCTCCAGCATTTTGCATACTTCTTTAGCTATGACTTTGTCCCTTTCTTGGGCGAAGACCCTCTTCTTCTACCAGAATGAGGGGAAGGACGGGCATACGTTGAGCTTGTATACCATGGTATTGGGGCTAATCCCCGACATGTCCTCGTGACTCCAAACGAAGACATCTCGATTGTTCTTTAGGAAGAGGGCAAGCTCTTTGTGAATTGAAGGGTCAGCTTGTGTGCCGAATCATGTGCTTTGGCCCGGGATGTTATTGTCCAAGGAAACTTCCGCTAGGTCTTCTGTGGGCTTTATTGTCACCCTCCTCTTTTTGATGTTCAACGCCTGTAGGTGATCATCAATTTCCAGCATGGCGACATAGCATTTACGGGCAGCCATCTGGTCTCCTCATGCCTCCCTTATCCTATACTCTGTTGGGAACTTTACTAGCAGGTGGTATGTAGACGTAGCCATCCTCCATTCGTTAAGCGTGGGTTGACCAATGATGGCATTGTAGGTAAAGGAGCAATCAACCACAAGGAAACTGACCTCTCTAGTGAGTTGCTAAGGGTACGTCCCAATGGTTACCGGCCAGGTGATAGTCCCCACGGGGAAGACCTTGATGCCACCAAAACCTATTAACGGTGCGTCTGATGGTAGGAGGCGTTCACTGTTAATTCTCATTTGCTGGAATGCTAGGTAGTAGAGGATATCTGCTGCAGTCCCGTTATCTATTAAAACTCGTTGGGTATTGAAATCTACAATTGACAGGCTTATAACCAAGGCGTCATCATGGGGGTAGTGTAGTCATCTGACATCTTCCACTATGAAGCTAATGGCAGGGTTATCGACCTTAGTAGCTTTAGGGGGTCGTCTAAAAATCTGGACGCTTTGCACCATACGAAAATACGTCTTCCTAGTCTTCTTGGATGATCCTGCCATGGTGTTTCCTCCTACGATTACCCTTATTTCGCCGAGTGGGGCCTTGAGCCTTTCTTTAGCCCATCGGTTGGGCTCGAGGTCCCTTGGAAGGTTTTCATCACCCCTGACGAACCGGTGTAACTTCCCTGCTTGATGAGGTTTTCGATCTGCTACTTAAGGTCATAGCACTCAGAGGTGTTATGCCTATGGTCCCGATGGAAGTGACAATACTTGTTCTGGGGCCTTTTGTTTGGATCGCCCTTTAGCTTGTCTAGCCATGTTAGCACCACGTTGTCCCTTATCTGCATAAGGATTTGATTTAGCGGGGTATTCAAGGGGGTGAAGTTTATCGTCCTCCCCGACGGGGGTTTTGATCTCCTATCTTCCCTTTGCTTATTCATCCGGGTTACCTTCCTGCTTTTGTCTGGATGAAGGTCATCTTGCCTCTGTCTCTTCTTGGCTCGTCCCCCTGGGCTATCATCGCGTCTATCTTCTCCTTCATCATCTGTATATCTTGGGCCATGCACATCGTACTGACCTCCATCTCAGAAAGGTGGCTACTATCCTCGGACCATCCTTTTTGTTAGGGACGTTGCGCTTTTCCTGGTTTTCCCTCTCTTGTTTGCCCCCGATTGGTAGGTGACTCCATTCTGCTCATTGACATCCCGCTTGTCGTGTGGGCCTTCTTAGCGTCGTTCGTTCCTCTGGTTTAAGTATTGCTCCAGCTCCTGGTTGCGTTTGGTGAGTTGCTTTATCACTACAGCTAGGGTTTGCACCTGTCTTTCCAGGGCGTTGGAGGGATTTCCTATCTCTTGGTTGATGGTAGCTGTAGACACTCAATTTTGCACCTAATATTTAATCAAGGAGAATGACTTGAATGACCAATCCATGTACCCTAAAAATCATAATTGCATTACATGCATCAATTTGTTCACATGCATTAATTTGTCTTTGCATTACATGCATCAATTCATTCATTGCATATCATAAAAATGATCTTGAGATTCTATCGGTCATAACAGTGATTTCGGTTTTCAAATTGGACCATCGAATCGAAAGATATCGCATGATCAAGTTTGCATGGTCAACATGCATTGTGTCTAGCTAGAGTCGACCACACATGATTAGTTTAAATTAATTCTGATTGGTTAAACAATTAAAATTGATTAAATAATTTTGTGATTGATTGATAATTAGTGTTTAAAATAGGGATGCATGCATGGGAATAAAAGGGGTGATTGGATAACAATAAAATTGTGGATAATCTGAACTTTCTCTAGATTTATTTTAGGGCATTTATCTTCAAGATAATTATTCTTAAATACCCTGAATTATCCATAAAAGAGATAAAAAAATCATAGACAGAGGACGAAAACGCGTCTAGGTATAAGGATAGGCCAAAAAACCCTAGAAAAGGAGTGCAAACAGTACCCGAACATGAAAGAGTGTTCGGAGCCATAGGGCCAATTTGGCACTTTTGATGGGCTTTGGCCCAACGACCTTCGGGTGATGAAAAGACACACCCTTTTCGACCTTTTCGCAAAAGGATGTGTCTGGATTCAAACCCTAATCATCCGTGCCTATTTTTTAGAGTTTTCTAGCCTCTATAAATAGAGACTGAATCTTATAATTCAACACCTTTTTTTAATGCTCTGAGTGGCACACGTTTTGGGCTCCCAAACAGCTCATATTTTCTGATCTCCTCTCTAATTTTCAGTAGAAGCTAGGGTTTTTAGGTTTCAAGGAAAATTGAATAAGTTTCTTTAAACCCTAAAACATCCTTTAAAGTAGAAGAGTGCTCATGCAAGAGGTTGTTTTCTAAACCCTGTTATTTTTATGCTTTTCTTATCATGATGATGTATGTTTAATTGTTTCAAATATTCATAATCTGGTTTATAAAAACATGTTCTTGATTTCTTTATTGTTGATATAATCTATTTCTTAATTTTAAAGATCTGCATGTAGTCAACTATTTTTCTTCAAATAAAACGGATCTACATCTTTCTTAGATGCATATCTAAATTTTTATTCAAACAAAATGGATCTGCATCTTTCTTAGATGCGGATCTAAATTTTTCTTTAAACAAAATAGATCTGCATCTTTCTTAGATGTAGATCTGAGTTTTTCTTCAAACAAAAACGGATCTATATCTTTATGAGATGCAAATCTGAATTTTTCTCAAATCAAAATTGATTTATATCTTTCTTAAGATACAAATTTGATTTTTTTTTTAATACATGGAAATTTTTGAAATAAAGAAAGAGATCATGTACTTCTATGTTTGTGTTTGTTTTAATTTATGATTGCATAAATTCATATTATGAGTGAAACTCTCTTCTTAAGAAAAGAAATCTTTTTCATTCTTTTAAAACATATAAAAAATAGATCTGGTTTTTCTATTGTCAAAAAACCCTTTTTATTTCATCATAAAAACATATATGATTTTTTTGTTATCAAAAACCATTTTTTTTAGTTCTTCAAAAACAGATCTAATGTTTTTCAAACTAAAAGACTTTATTTTATGTAATAAAAACAGATCTGAATTTTTATCATTAAAAACCACTTTTTTTCTAAATACTACAAAATATATTTGATATTCTGACAAATCAAAATCAAGTTTTTTCTACCAATCAAAACATATTTGAATTTTTTAAACAAAAGAAGACACTTCATTCATAAATAAATTTGTGTGATTTTATTTTTGTTTCACATGTTTAACATATCATTCATAACATGCATAAAAAAGTACATTGGTCACAAGAGTTTAGAAGACTAGAATCTGTTTGGGCAGAATGAGTGCTTAACACCTTCCCATTCTATAACCTAGCCTTCAGATTTAGGTCATTGTTTGAGTAGATCTAGCCTTGTCTTTATTTATTTTGGGTAGAATGTAACTAGGACAAAAGCCATGTATTTTTGGTAGATTGTAACTAGGACCTAAAGTTATGTAATTTTAAAGTTTTTCAAGATATGCAATTTCTTTTATTCAATCAATGAAGAGAACAATTCAGTCATGTATTTGTATATATTTAGTTTTTCTTATTTTTTTGTATATATAAAAAAAGTAACGACTCTATATTACTTACCCAAAAAGAGAAGTGCCCTAGAAAGCACTCAAAAATCTCTCTTTTTTGAGGGACACTTTTTTCGAGGTCTCTCACAATAGCCATTGAATGTGTCTGGACCATGCAACTCTTTTATCTCAAGGGCAGTGATATGGTTAATCACAATCGTTTGCCACAGATGGCGCTATCTGATGATGTGCTAAACTCGTTAGTGAGTTGTAGGCTTCAAGTTGCTCCAATGGGTAAATAAGAACAAATGGACCAAACAGAAGGCATCGGTGTGGTATCGGCCAAAAACCCTCTGAAGATTTAGTTAGTGAATGAGAAATCTCTATGAACTCCATAGTGAGAGTGCTAGAGAGTTTCTGCGTATCTAAGAAAGGTGGAGGTTTGGTGCTTATTTAGCAGCCGGTGGTGAACCAAGATCCCATGAAAGTGGGGATTTTCCCTTATGGAGAAGATCTGGTACTAGGGTTTCCAAGATTGTATGGTGTCTTTCCATATGAGGGGGAAATGAATTTGTTGAAGGTTCACCTCATGTAACATGTAAGATATTTCCAAATATGGATTTTCGTGAGGATAAAGTAAGGCCACGTTGGACCCATTGGCTTTCTATTTTCTCCATCGGCCTTCCATTCGCCCATTGGACACTTTTCCCATCGGGATTTAGTGTGGCCCCATCCCTTTTTATGTCATCACTCTAGTTCTTCCATCCACTCCTGTGGAATTGACGGACCCGTAGGCGCCGTTAGTTTCCCTTGCATGATGTGTCCATGTCATATTGAAAAACACCCCCATCATATTCCATAATTTAGGGTGGTTCTCTGTTATTTACATCCAATAAAAAGACATTAAGTGGAGTTGAAGTCAAACTTTGTTCTTCCATTAATTCTAGGTATATTTGATTTTTTTATTTTTTTTGATTTTTTTGATTTTGACTTTGATTTTTTAAATTTTTTGTGGAGAATCACTTCATTTGAATTGGTATAACTTTTGTGAGTCTATCTCATTCATGTCGACCGTATCAGTCCCTTTACACGTTGTTCGCACAATGCTGCCATACATACTCCTTGAGTTGAGCATCTCTTGTTATTACAATGCCAAATCCACACTTGTCTTGCAGAAGCCAGCGTCTGGGGCTTGTTGCTAAAGTAGGCCTAAAATTAGAGATGGAGAATAGCCTATTAGCGCAGTGAGTGAGAGATTAATTAGTACATAACCATACAATTAAACCTGTTCGGAGGAGAAGGCAAGCCATAAACAGAATTTTATTTTCATGTTCCTTTATTCCCGATGATCTTAAACTCATGCCCCATGCGTAAGATATTAATTCCAACATTCTAGTACAAATCATGCTTGCAAAATAATGTTGAAAGCTTGCAATTAGAAGAAGAGAAGGCCCAGCATGAGAAAGAAGAGCCGGTCAGATTAGCCAAGGAAAAACTGCCTACGAACCACACAAGAGTTTCCAGACTCAATAATTGAAACCCCATGGAGTAGTAGGCAAGTCATTCTTGGCTACCAAACAAGACTCTTATCCTTATGTTCGATCTCTCTTCCTCGTCTCAAATAATATTTTAAATGTATGATGCCAATACTACAACTTAGAGTATCTATTTATAAGAAATGAAAGATTAATAAAATTTGGACCCTTGCATAATTTTCCATAGATTTGACTAAATTTTCTAGTCCTTATTTTGGACTTGCATTTTTTCTTCCATTTGTCATCTGCATCAATTTGTTGATCATAATGGAACATATTCTACAAAAAGACGGAAAGCTGCAGAAGGGTTCAACTTGGCACTTTGGTCGGGCAACTTGCACCAAGACAATTTTGTTGCACATTCTGTACTTCAAAAGAAATATGGTTGTCAGTCAATGATTTTCCTGCTTGGTTTGGTATAATTAATATCGCACTGCACGTTGTTAGGCGCAGCATGGACTCAAGTCAGCTTGTCTTAGCTCACTTCTAGATGAAAAAGAAATTCTAGTTTTATCAAAATTAAATGGCAACATACCCCAAACTATATTAGTCCGATTTTTTGTTCTTTGTTTCATTGGAATGTTGAGATTTGACAGTGGAAGTTTTGTCACAATTATAAAGTCAGCATACAGGAATTTTAGAATAAATCTAATTCAAATATAATATACTTGACCGTTGACCTCAACATACTCAAATAAAGTAACTAAAGAGGTTCTTTATTAAACAGAATTTTTGTTGATGCTTAGAATACTCTATACACTTTCCTGCGAAGGATTGAGAGCCTTTTAGAAACTTTTTATAGGAAAAAAATTAATTGATTTTTTAACAACTTTTTATATTTTCCATAAAAGTGATATTACAACTTTTCTTAAATAGAGCATTAACAAGTGTTCTAAAGACAACCATTAACCAAACCCTTATATAAAAACCAACAGGTTAAATTCAATTAAGGACATGGTGTAAAAGATCTTATTTACACAATCCAATAGTATTGGGCCATGTCAGATTTTTGTAAATCAAATAATTATTATCTAATATAATTAGATAATTAAAAGTTAAAACAATATATTCAGAAAATT
Organism: Quercus suber; assembly: GCF_002906115.3. Lineage (NCBI taxonomy): Eukaryota > Viridiplantae > Streptophyta > Magnoliopsida > Fagales > Fagaceae > Quercus > Quercus suber. The sequence continues at coordinate 132,895 of NW_027069961.1, read as the reverse complement.
AAAACCTAAAATAGCCATATAGTTAAATTAGAAACCGAAACATTCAGGTGACGCAGCCAGAGATCTAATATGCCATCAGAGTCTAGAAAGCCACAGCAATCAGACAGAAGCCACCCGGGTCACTGTCAACGTGATCCATTGTGACTTTGTGAGTGGGTAGCATTAATTTTTAGGAGTTCTCCAGGGTGTATTTGATAATTCATAAGCTTGAAACTAAAACTGACGATTTCATTTCAGTATACTTCAGTCTCTCTTTCTGTGATATCGTGCGTGCATTGCTTGCACTACTTGTGAAAGTGTGAGAGTGTGTATGAAGTCGCTACCAATTATCGGGATTTCTTAAAGATGTTTGCTACACGAGTTTTAAAAAAGTAGGTTTTCCTAAGTGTAGTTCCTCAAAGCCAATTATGAGATAGGCAAATCTGTATGAAATAAAACTTGTCAAAATTATTTTAGAAAGTTTCCAATTTAATTCTTTCATCTTACATATAACCTATCACAATTTAGACGAAGATGATTAGAATATTGATAAAATACATGCCACAAACATAAGCAAAGATGAGGATTCTCTCCAACACAATTAAGACATTACATAGCCTGAAAATGTTTACCATTAATGTCATTGTAGTTTTACTAGAATGAATTGAAGTGGACATTCAAAATAGGTCCTCTTGTTTTTATTTTATGATAACATATGATGTATATACTCTAGTATCCCTCGTGGCATGAACTAGCAAAAATGACCACCCTATATCGCATTCATATCAATTTGGCCCATTCTCCACATGGAGTAAGAGAAATAAGGTATTAGTAACATCCCTCTTTTCTCTGGAGTTGTTCTTGATTTTTACAAAACCCTAACATTTTGATTACTCATCATTTATTTGTTTATTTTCTCCTACTTTTAACGTTGAAGTGATGAGATGAATTATGGAGTCTTAATAGAGGAGTGATAAAAGTTCAAACTAAAACTGAGTTTACTATAATTACCCCTTAAATTATAATGATGAGAATTTGTATGAGAGGTTAATAAATCGTAACTGGCTATTATACATAAGAACAACACATTATGCAGTTTGTATGGGTTGACTACTGGTTGAATACAAATCTTCTATAGTTCTATTTCATTTTTTGTATTTCACTTTATATTTTATTAATTACAACTTGTCAAGAAAAAAAAATAATGAACAAGAAATCCTTAATAAATCACAATTTCTTTTTAAAATAATCAAAGTCGACAAGCATCAAAATTTCTTTTTACCTTCCATATAAAATAATAAAAGTCTAAAATGAAATTTATTCTTCCTCTTCTTCTAGTCCCACAAACATTGCAAAGAGTTTGAAAATAGAATCAAATACAAAGATAAATGATAAATTAGGTATATTAGCAATATTGACACCTCTTGAAGGTTATACATTCCAATCACCAATGCAGAGTACTAGTAACCGTGACATTTATTCAAGACCCCCCCCCCCAAAAAAAAAAAAAAAAAAAAAAAAAAAACTAGAACTAGTGATAGTACTATTTCATGCGTTTGTCTGCCATTTCTTCACATATATTTCCGACACAAATGCTTTTCTGGCGCTTCACAGATAGTTATAGTCATGAGCTTCTTTGGAGTCATGAGCTTGTTGTGAAAGGTGTAAGTGTGTAACATTAGAGACTAGGAAGCACGGGTGCGTTTTAGGACTCGGGTGCGGGTGCGGGACTCGGCAATTTTTGAAAAAGGTGGGTGCGGGTGCGGCAAGACTCGGCGATTAAAAAATTATTAAAAATATATTTATTTATATTTTTAATATATTGCTAAGCACACTGAAAACTAAAACAGCCAGGCTGCTTGGAAATTAGACTACAACTCACACCCATAATGTTTGGAAATTAGACTACAACTCACACCCATAGACTAAAACAGCCAGGTGGGTGTTGTATTTATTTATATCTTTATGGATGGTGAACATATTGCTAAGCACACTGAAAGTTTTAATATATTGCTAAGAACATCTTGGCTAAGCACACTGAAAATATATTTATTCAGGACTCGGCGTTTCGCACCTTTTTTTTTTTTTTTTTTTAATTTCGGCCGGAACCGGAAATTTCGGATTCGGCCGAATCGGCCGATACGGCCGATACGGCCCGAGTCGGCCCGGTTCGCGCCGCGTCAGTGCGAGTCGGCGCTGCCACGTGGCAGGACGCGGCCCGACGCGGCACGGACTCGCGGTCAGCGGCGTCCCTGCCGCGTCCCCGCGTCCGGCCGAGTCCGACTCCGGTGCGGCTCCTCTGGAGCCGCGTCGGTGCTTCACAGATTAGAGATCAAGAAAAAGGCTATCTGCTTAGCAAAGGTGACTGGCTGAAAATCAAACAAAAGTTTAGGGGTAATAAAGGAGAGAAATTATTAAATAATCATACACTTAAACCTGTTTAGAGCCTTGTAAATCTATTGGCATCTCCTGATATTTTTAATGGAGACATCCCAGGTTCAAATCTCTCTTGCATTGTATCTATCATATTAAAAAAAAAAAAAACCATACACTTAAACCCATTCGAGAAAAAGGCATGCCATTTACAACAATTTCATTTTTCATGTACCTTTATTCTTGATACTCACTCATGCTCCATATGTAGGATATTTTCCAACATTCTGATACTAATCATGCATGGAAAATAGTGTTGAAGGGTTAGGCTTGTAATACAAGAAGAGAAGGCCCAGCAAGAGAAAAAAGAGCCTGTTAGATTAGCCAAAGAGACTGCCTACGAACCACACAAGAGTTTCTAAAAATAAAACTTGAAACTCCTTGAGGAGCAGGCAAGTCATCCTTGGCTACCAAACTAGACTCTTATTCTCATGTTAGATCTCTCTTCCTCTCAAATAATACTCCATAATCCCAATGGATGCTGCAATGCTACATCTTAGAGTCTCTATTTATAGGAAGTGAAAGAATCGAAGTTGGACCACTACCTAATTTTACATCCCTCTGACTAAATTGCCTAGTCCTTATCTTGGTCTTTCATTTCTCTTTCCATTTGTCAATTGCATCAATTAGCTGACCATAATGGAATATATTCTATACAAAGAAGGAAAGCTGTAGAAGGCTTCAATCTGAAACCTTGGTTAGGCAACTTGCACAAATTCAATCTGCTTGCGCCTTTTGTACTTCAAAGGAAATATGGTTGTGACAACCAAGTCACATTCATGTCAATTTGTCCCATTCTGTTCATGGAGTAAGACATAAAGTAAAACAAACTATGTTACTAAATTATAAGGTTCTTGCCGCTTATCAACCACGTTCGAGTACGTAATTTTGTTGTCTTCTATCTCTTTTTAATTTTATTTTTAGAATCATGTTATCTTTTATCATTCCTCTAAATTCTTATTAGTTGAGATAATNACCAAACTAGACTCTTATTCTCATGTTAGATCTCTCTTCCTCTCAAATAATACTCCATAATCCCAATGGATGCTGCAATGCTACATCTTAGAGTCTCTATTTATAGGAAGTGAAAGAATCGAAGTTGGACCACTACCTAATTTTACATCCCTCTGACTAAATTGCCTAGTCCTTATCTTGGTCTTTCATTTCTCTTTCCATTTGTCAATTGCATCAATTAGCTGACCATAATGGAATATATTCTATACAAAGAAGGAAAGCTGTAGAAGGCTTCAATCTGAAACCTTGGTTAGGCAACTTGCACAAATTCAATCTGCTTGCGCCTTTTGTACTTCAAAGGAAATATGGTTGTGACAACCAAGTCACATTCATGTCAATTTGTCCCATTCTGTTCATGGAGTAAGACATAAAGTAAAACAAACTATGTTACTAAATTATAAGGTTCTTGCCGCTTATCAACCACGTTCGAGTACGTAATTTTGTTGTCTTCTATCTCTTTTTAATTTTATTTTTAGAATCATGTTATCTTTTATCATTCCTCTAAATTCTTATTAGTTGAGATAATAGTGAACCTATAATATTATGGTCGAAAATAGGTATCGATAGCTATTCTGATAATATTATTGCTATTCTATTCTTTTTTGGTAATAAAGAGGGTAAAATATCGAAATTATTATTGCTATGCTGGTTTTTTTTTTTTTTTTTTTTATTTAAATTTTTTATTTATTTATTTTTTGAGATGAAAGAGAAGAAAAAAAAAAAAAAAAAAAAAAAAACCCTTAAGCATGTATGTATGGCGGAAGCCCATGCGCTGGAAGCCCATCCTTAAGCATGGCAAAAAAGAATGCATGATGTGGGCCTAAAAGCACAATGCCAGGAACAAATTCTTGGTTTAGCGGGAAAGCATTGACTCTATATTGTTGGCGTTGCTAGAAGAATCATGAGCCAAAAAGTGAAGATGTTGAATATTTATCCTAAAGGGATTTTATTAATAGGCAGCCTTTACCATAAGTATGAAACTTTTATTTCATGATTCCTTCTTAAGAAGTCAAAGTTACTTATAACTACTATCACTTATTAAAAAATAATCCTTATCTCCCTTTGAAGGTCACAATTTTGACTTTATTATCATTATTGCTGTTGTGACAAGGTGTAATTGAGATAATATCATTTTCACATTAACTCATTATTAACATTATTTTTATTGACACTTGTACCATGATACCGGCCTCAATGGTCTATCAAAAATATTGTATTTCTAAACTTGTTGAAAAACAGCAAAAAGAAAGAAAATGGCCATTAAAATAGTTTCCCCGCATGTATATCTCATTGAATGGATTAAATCTTCTAAGGTTTTCTAATTTCATTATTGTAAGGTTGAATTTAATTAACAATTTTTTTGGCTTTATTCCGTGTTAAATTTGCTTGTATTTTAGCAATTAGTAACCCTATATTTAGGTAGGAATCATGTAAGGGTAGTGAGTGAGAGAGTGTGAAGAATTGCTCAAGATTGTGCAAGGATGCAGAGACTCGTGGTTGGCAAGCCGCCAAAGTTGGCACACGTGTGGAGTATGCAAGGGAGTTGAAGAGTCACGCCAGCTGTTGCACTACAGGACAAAAGTTCCCGGCTGGCCAGGCCGTTAACTCTCGGCTTGAACTTGCGACTCAGCCAAGTCGCGAGGCCAAGTTGCCAACCAGCCCTATTTTGAAAAACCTGACTCTTCACATTCCTATCTCACCCTAGTATAAATACCCCTTAAACCCACGAAATGTTGAGAGTTTTGAGAGAGAATTTTGTGAGAGAAACCCTAGAGAAAAACAAGATTGTCTCATCCACAATCTTCACCTAAGAGGCTCTTCAAATTCCTCTACTCTCTTCCTCTCCATTGATACATCCTTGAGAGGTTCTTGACCAAATCCTTTTCTCAACATACTCACATCTGTAAGAAGGTTCTTTTGGTGCTAAGGGAAGCAGTTTGGAAGGGATCAATGATTATTGGTTGATGCTATGGTTTATAGCGGAATCCGGTAAGCTAAAGAAGAAAAAGGTTCGGCGCAACCTCGTTGGAGCAAGAAGCTTGCAGGGCTTAGGTACCTAGGTAGATTAGGCTTGGATGGTCTATTGCTGTTCATATATCCTAACTACATTTTCTAGTGGATTATAGACCGCTTGGAGGGTGGCGGAGAGGTTTTATGCTGAGGGCTTCGGTTTCCTCTTCGATAACACATCTTGTGTTGTCCTTATGTTTGCATCTCTCTTCCCTTTATCTTTACCATTTAATTACTGCTGTGTTTGTGATAATTTATGGTTTAGATTGTTTATCAATTTTGTTATAAGCTTGTTATCATTTTTCCGCACATACATTGTTTGGGGGTCTAAACGTTCACAGTGTTTTCAACGTTATTTGAACTTTCAATTGGTATTAGAGCAGGTGCACTTGTTGTAATTTAAACACCTTAGTGCAATTCCTGATCCCACATTGAGATGGATAGGTCTCAATCTCAAAATGTGCCACCATTTTTTGATGGTAATAATTATGCAATTTGAAAAGTTCGAATGAGGGCATTTTTGTGTTCTATTGATGATGTTGTGTGGGATGCAGTTGAAGTGGGTTGGACTAAGCCGGAGGCTGCCAAATCCAATTGGGATAAGGCAGCTTTTGCGGTGGCGAATGCTAATAGTAAAGCCTCGAATGCTATTTTCTGTAGTGTCTCTCTAGAAGAATTTCACAGAATTTCACATATCACTATTGCTAAGGAAGCATGAGAGATTCTGGAGACTACTTATGAAGGAACAAAGAAAGTGAAAGACACCAAACTGCAGATGATGACCACTCGTTTTGAGGAGCTCAAGATGAGCGAGGATGAGTCCTTTGACTCTTTTTATAGTAAGTTGAACGAGGTGGTCATCGGCAAATTCAATTTGGGAGAAAAGACGGAGGATTCTAAAATTGTAAGGAAGATCCTTCAGTCACTACCAGAAAGCTTTTGCGCCAAAGTAACAGCTATTGAAGAGAGCAAAGATCTTGACGACATTAAAGTTCAAGAGTTGGTTGGTTTTTTGCAGACATATGAATTGTCACTGACTATGTAGAAGAAGAGCAAATCTCTCGCTCTTAAGACAATTGATGAGAGGGTAGTATCTCATAATTCTTTGGAAGAAGATGCTGTAGATAAAGATGTGGCGTGTCTTGTGAAAAACTTCCGGAAGTTCTTAAAACTTAAGAACAGTGGGAAATCTGGTGACAAAGGAAAATTTTAGAATTTCGGGAAGGAGAAAATGGAATTCCGAAGGAAAGATAGTAGAGAATCCCAATCTTTACAAGGAATCATGTGCTTTGAATGCAACGGACACGGACATTTCAAGAAAGAATGTCCAAATTATTTGAAATCAAAGGGGGAAGGTCTATGGCACTACTCTAAGTGACTCAAATTCATCAAATTCTGATTTTGAGGAAAGCTGTGACGCAGAAGGAAATAACTCCGCATTTATGACCATTGCACATGTGGAATCCTCAGTTGATTTGGGTACATTTGTGAAGGAGCTTGGTAAGCACTCTGATTTGGAGTCTATTGGAATAGTTGAGGAATCTGAAGATGAGGATGTTGGAGAAGCAGTGGGACTGCAACAGACTTACAATTCACTCCTTGAGAAGATTGGTGAATATGCTAAGGTGGCTAATGCAGCCATTAAAAAGATGAAGAGGGCCGAGGAAGACTACAAAATTCTTCTAGTGCAATACAAGGAGACTAAATGTGAAGTGGAGAAAATAAATGGAGAGCTGTTAGAAGCTTACTCAAAAATTCGATTCCTTGAGCATGAAGTGCTTCAAGCAAATGCTAAGGTAGACTGTGTCTCCTCCAAGAAACTCAATGAAATGCTTGCTCATCAAAAATCAGTCTCAGACAAGTCCGGAGTGGGATATACTAGAGGGAGTAGTTCATTAGCCAATGTCTCCAAAGAAGTGAGGTTTGTGAAGGCCAAAGAGCCAATTATAGAAGAGTCTATTCCTGATAAAGTTAAGACTGAAAAGAAGAAAAATGTGGCTGATCAACGGGTGTTCAATAAAGTCCGTATTCCATCAGAAGCCAGACATGAAGCTAGAGGAAGATCACTTCCAAAATTACAACGGCGTCCTAGAATGAATCATATTTGTCACTATTGCGGATTGCAAGGGCATACCAGACCTAACTGTCATAAGCTAAGAGCGCTAAATAATGCAAGCGCCCCTCGATCACGCGGAAGAAGAAATGACAAGAAGCCTTGGGGTGGTGAGCAACCAAGAAGTCAAAACCATGATCCTGGAATGATGGACGTGATGAAGATGATAGGTGCCTTTACAAGTTGCTTGGAAAGCTTCACAAGAAGGTTTGACAGTCCTAGCTTTCGTACCCAATCCGTTAAGGATATCATCCCAAACGCACGTGACGTGTGGGTGACGAAGAGTACTCATGCATAAGCATTATAACATGTCTATGCATCAATTCTTCCTATGCTTTGTGATTATGTTTGGTAGTATATTTTTTTAGTGTTGAGAAGTTGTTTGTTTATTTGTTTCATTTTAAAAATGTTTTTACATTGTTTTTGATCAATCTTTTTTTACTTTTATGTCAAAAATCCAAAAACACATAAAAGGTAGAAAATTCAAAAAGTTTGGTCGACTTTGTTAAGTTTTGTCTCAAAGCATGTTTTGCCTTATATCTTTGTACTAATGACTTTGTGCATCTACGAGCTTAGCTTGCCTCATATCTTTGTGGGAGAAATCTTGAAATCTATGTGATTGTTGTAAATTGATCTTCAACCTTGTCATGAATAATTAGTGAATGGTTTTGTTGATCTTGAGACATGCATAGACTTGTGCCTATATATCTTCCAACTTTTATTTTATTGCTTTTAATTAAAGAGCTCTCCAAATGTAAATCTCCAAATGAAAAGAGATATTGAGTTGCAAGAGCCTGTCACACGTACTAGTATTTGACTAGGAAAAAGGGAAAGCGACCAAAATAAAATGTATGATGTTCAAAAAGCCAAAGGCTATCTCATCAAATTGAAATATTGAAAATTTCAGGCATCGATCTCATAATGAGATGTATTGATTCAAAATGATCAAATGATATGATGTATATGGAGCCAAATGAAAAGCTTCAAATAAATGTACTCAAGTTTATGTGGGAGGTCATATATGCATATTTCTATAATTGAGATGGGTCACATTATCTAGTACTAGTTGTGTATGTCTTGATTGAATTGAACATTGAAACTTTACATTAGACTAAGGACTATCTCATTTTTGATATTCACACACAACACACAAGTCTATGTTTAATGAATGCCATATTTATTTGTGTGATTGTACTTTTTTAAATGTGTTTTCACAAGCTCAATCTTTGTTGATCAAACACAAAAAGATTTTTGAGTGTTTTAACTTATTTTTGGAAAGTATTTTGTTTTTACAAAAATGTCAAAAATTTCAAAAACAGTGTTGCCCTGTTTTGGTGACTTAGTTGCGGGTTGGTCTAGTCGTATGCCCCAGTCGCGAGCCCACTTCGAGATTTTTCATGGCTCACTGGCGAGTCAAGGTCTTAGTCGTGAAAAATACTTAAAATGTTTTTTAAAATTTGAGTTTTTATGTTTTTCGCGACTCAGTGTGGAGACTTGTTCGCAGGTGGAAGGTCTAGTCGCGAGGGGTACATAGAGATTTTCGCGGCTCCCCTGGCGACTGTCTCGAGGGTAGACCTTCCAGTCGCAAAAAACACTTAGAAAATTTTTCAGAAATCTTGATTTCAAAGTGTTTTGCGGCTTACCCTGGCAACTGACTGGTGACTTGATCCAGTTGCGAAAAACGCGTGTTTTGCGTTTTAAGGACAGTTTTTCAAAAACTTTACAGTTTTCGCTTGAATTTTTTGTGTATGTTCATTGTCTTCCCCATTTCTCTCTATCAAACTCTCCGAGTAACTCTTCATAAAGCATCAATTTTTGCATCATTTCTACTCTAATCTTCAAGAAAAAGGTATGGGTTTTTCTTATTCTCACCTATTATTTCTTGTTTTTGCGTATTTTTCTTGTTTTGTGAGGTGTTTTTGAGTTTTGAGATATAATGTGTTCGAACTTGGTTTGGGTTTATGTGTGCTGAGATTTGATCTTTTGATCTTGGCTAAACTCTGTTTCTAGTATTCTTAACATGTGTGTTATCATGTTTTAGTTTATCGGAGGTGATTGCTTGTTATTTCTCTTACCCATGTTGTTTTTGGTTCGGTTTTTCTGGGTTTTTTTCTCTGTGTGTGTGTGTTTGGCTAGTTCTATATGGGTGTTGTTATCTTTAATTACTAAAGATAGTATGTTGCTTTTGCCTTGTGGTTATTGTTTGCTCTGAGTTGGTTTGATCATTTCATTCTCATGAAGTTATATCTCATTGTCATATGATTTGTTTTGGTTTAATCTGGTTTTCATTGCTTCTGTTCAACTGATTATTCTTGTTGAAGTATGTGGTTGGGAATGTGCACTAAAGAGCTCTTGGTTGCCTAAACTGTGCTCTTTGTCACAATAAGATATACATTATATTGTTGTTAAAGTGTTCTATTCTTTTTTTATCAGTGATACCTCTTTATGTTTAATGCTTTTTAATACACTATGGTTAATATGTTGTTTTTATGGTTTAAAACTCATGGTCTTTATAATTTTATGATGTTTATTCAGTGTTTATTTACTGGATTTGTACCCATGTTGCGTTTGTAAGCTTTTAGGGTTTGTTTCTATGCATTTTGTAGGCTTTTATGATTTGTACCATACTTATGCAGCCTTTATGCTTTGTTGCCTTGTGCTTCTAATTAAATGTTATGCATTTTCTTTAAGTACTCTCACTCTTGTGCCCTAGTAGGATTTTATTACTAGATGCATATACTTCATGTACTATGCATTAGTTGAGTGTTGGTCATTAAAGTGATTTGCTTTGTGCATATCAGCTTGAATGTCCGGATGTTCATTCCAAGTGTGAATGAGCATTGTGGTCACTATCTTTCAGTGATTGCTTGTTTGGTCAAGCCATGATTTTTTACTTTATTCCATTTTGCTTGATCATATTGTGCTTACTCCATACACATTACAAGTTTTTTGTATACAATGAACTTATTGTGTTATTGTGTTTCAGGAGATTTTTTGGTCTTATGGTTCAAATGCTTCACAAATTTTAGAGTTAGGTGTGAGTGAGTTTTCCAACTGTTCTCAACTCAGGTGTTAAGTCTAGAGTTTGTTGTAGAGTTTTGTCACGGAATAGCCAAAAGAGGAGATTGTAAGGTTGAATTTAATCAACCATCTTGTTGGCTTTATTCCATGTCAAATTTTCTTGTATTTTAGCAATTAGTAACTCTGTATTTAGGTGGGAATCATGTAAGGGTAGTGAGTGAGAGAGGGTGAAGAATTGCTCAAGATTGTGCAAGGATGCAGAGACTCGTGGCTGGACTCGGGGTGACTTGCGACTGGCAAGCTGCCAAAGTTGGCACACGTGTGGAGCATGCAAGGGAGCTAAAGAGTCACACCAGCTGTTGCACTACAGGACAAAAGTTCCAGGCTGGCCAGGCTGTTAACTCGTGGCTTGAACTTGTGACTCATCCAAGTCGCGAGGCCAAGCCGCCAACCAGCCCTGTTTTGAAAAACCTGACTCTTTACATTCCTATCTCACCCTAGTATAAATAACCCTTAAACCCACGAAATGTTGAAAGCTTCTAGAGAGAATTTTGTGAGAGAAACTCTAGAGAAAAACAAGATTGCCTCATCCACTACAGGACAAAAGTCCCAGGCTGGCCAGGCTGTTAACTCGCGGCTTGAACTCGCGACTTAGCCAAGTCGCGAGGCCAAGCCGCCAACCAGCCATATTTTGAAAAACCTGACTCTTTACATTCCTATCTCACCCTAGTATAAATACCCTTTAAACCCACGAAATGTTGAGAGCTTCCAGAGAGAATTTTGTGAGAGAAACTCTAGAGAAAAACAAGATTGCCTCATCCACAATCTTCACCTAAGAGACTCTTCAAATTCCTCTACTCTCTTCCTCTCCATTGATATATCCTTGAGAGATTCTTGACCAAATCTTTTTCTTACCATACCCATATCTGTGAGAAGGTTCTTTTGGTGCCAAGGGAAGCAGTTTGGAAGGGACCAATGATTATTGGTTGATGCTATGGTTTATAGTGGAATTCGGTAAGCTAGAAAAGAAAAAGGTTCGGTGCAACCTCGTTGGAGCAAGAAGGTTGGAGGGCTTAGGTACCTGGGTAGATTAGGTTTGGAAGGTCTATTGCTGTTCATGTATCCCAACTACATTTTCTAATAGATTATTGACCACTTGGAAGGCGGTAGAGAGGTTTTACGCCGAGGGTTTCGGTTTCCTCTTCGATAACACATCGTGTGTTGTCCTTGTGTTTGCATCTCTCTTCCCTTTATCTTTACTGTTTAATTACTGCTGTGTTTGTGATTATTTATAGTTTAGATTGTTTATCAATTCTGTTATAAGCTTGTTATCATTTTTTTGCACATACATTGTTTGATATAAAGTTTGAATTGGTAATTTGTTGTTTGGGGGTCTAAACATTCATAGTGTTTTCAACGCTATTTGAACTTTTAATTATAAAATAAAATTAACTAGGAGTTTACATGGACCAAGGCCAAAAAAGAAGGGCCGAAACTGTTCTTTGCTGAGATTCATTGCCGACTCTAGCATGTAGGGTGCCGGTGAATCTTAAGTTTGATTTTCAATTGTATTTACGTGTGTTTCTTTAGAGTAGACTACAAGAGAAAATGTTATTGTAGCATGTGAATTTCCACAGCACAATTAGTCTCAACATTCTGAAAAAAAAAAAAAAAAAAAGTAGCAATTCATCGGACTCGCATATAGTTAGGGGCATGAAAACACTTGCCTTTTTAATTTAGTTAAAAAACTAGCTATTTCTTTTCCTCCAGAAGCAATTAACGTAAGTTTCTCATAAATAAATAAATCTCGAGCTGATTTGAGTCTGTGCTTCTCTTAACAATTAAAACTTTACTTTCACCATAATAAGAAGTGCAGCACAATATAATTATGCTAATCCAAGCAGGCAAATCTTAATCTGTCGCACCAATGTTTCCTTTGAAGTAGAAAAGGTGCAATAAAATTGAGCTGTTGCAAGTTGCCTATAAAAAAAAAGCCAGGTTGAAGTCTTCTTCAGATTCCTTCTTTGTATAGAATATATTCCATTATGGTCAACTAATTGATGCAGTTGACAAATGGAAGAAGAAATGCAAGACCAAGATAAGGACTAGGCAATTTAGTTAGAGGAGTGTAAAATTACGTAGCAGTCCAACTTCAATTCTTTCATTTCCTATAAATAGAGACTCTAAGATGTAGTATTTTGCAGCATCCATTGGATTATGAAGTATTATTTGAGAGGAAGAGAGTTCTAACATGAGGATAAGAGTTTTGTTTGGTAGCCAAGGATGACTTGCCTGCTCCGTCAAAGGGTTTCAATTGTATTTAGTCTGGAAACTCTTGCATGGTTCGTAGGCAGTCTCCTTGGCTAATCTGATAGGCTCTTCTTTCTTATGCTGGGCCTTCTCTTCTTTTAAGCAACCTCTCAACATTAGTTTGCCTGCATAATTCGTACGAGGATGTTGGAAGATCCTAATGGGGCATGAGTTTAAGATCAAGAAGAAGGGTACATGAAAATGAAATTCTTATTCATGCTTGCCTTCTCCGATCCTTATAATGACCATGTACTGTGTAATGTCACTAAACTATGAAGCTCTTAGCATCACAATTTCTTGTGTTAAAAATAACCCAAATATACAGTCATTACACTCTTAATAATTTGTGAAGAAAAACATTCACACATAAAACAATTTTACTTTGACTGTTCAGATTTGTGTACATTTTTTGAAGGTTTGGATATTAAATGTAAAGATTTGTGTACATTGTTTGAAGACTTGGAAGTTGAATGTATAGACTATACACTTTTTGCATTGTGAAAAAAAAAAAAAAAAAAAATCCACAAATGAAACAATTGGGTACTTTGAATGTATAGAATTGTGTTCATTTCTTAAAAGTTACACATTAAATGTATTAAATTATGTATATTTTTTGAAGATTTGGATATTGAATGTATAACATACTCTACATTATGAATAATTTGTGAAGAAAATGTCTACATATCAAACAAATGTGTACTTTGAATATTCAGACTGGAAATACATTTATTGAAGGGATGGACATTAAATGTACAAATTTGTGTACATTCTTTTAAGATTTGGACATTAATTGTACTGACTTTACACTTTGTATCTTGGAGAAAAATATCCACAAATCAAACTATTGTGTACATTCATTGTTCAAACTCATCCTCTGTGTGTGTTTGTTTCTTTAAAAAAAAAAAAAATCCGAAGTCATCATTCTAAAAAAAAATGTCTGAACTCATCATTTCATTATCTAACAACTTTGTCATGTTTTTTAATTTTATTATTTTTTTAAGATTTAATAAACACATTACCACCTAAAACAAATAAACTCACATCATCTATATATTTATATAAAACAAATAAACTTCCACAAATTTCCATATCAGCACAATATTAAAAAAAAAAAACATAATAAAACTTTTTTAAAACCTGAACCCAATGCTTTGCCTTCTCTTTCTCCAAAATGCATGCCTTGTCTTCTCTCCTTCTACCGGCTCCCCCAACCCAACGCTCCTTTATGCTTCTCCTCCACCAGCTCCCCAAATGATCAGACTCATGGCAAACCAACAACAAAGCATCTAAAGACACCATTCCCACCATACCCACAAATTCCTTAATCAAAACCCACCATACCCACCATACCCACGTGCCAACAGACATCTTCTTCCTCAGAACAAAATACATAAATACTATATAACTAAAACTTTTGAACCTTTATTAATCTCTTGAGAGAATGCCGCATTAGTTTTGTTGGCTCCTTACTCACCAACCACAGCTAAGAAGGTTGATAGCGTGCCTTACATGACAGAAATTTCAGAAAGTGAAAAACAAAAAGAAAAAAAAAAGGATTTAGTGGCAGAACTCACATCATTGCCGTTGTTATCACTTTTTTCTTATTGTCATCTCACGTCGCCGGTCATCTCCCTATACTACTCAAGTTTTCTTAGACTGCCCTACCTTTCTATTTCGTCTCCTTTTTCTCATGTTTTGAGTCATACTACCATCCTTTATTTTTCTTTTATATTATGTGGTAGTTGTGGGCTCTTGGTTTATAAGCTACCTGATATCTCATGTGAATTTAATGTAGTGTTTTGAAACTTGAAACAACTTTTTGAAATTTTAAAAATTTCAATTATACATGCTTTCATTTGTTAATAAAAATAATGTGTTTATTTTATTTATTTATTTATTATTAGTTTTTTATTGTTATCATCCAAGTCTTTTTTTTTTTTTTTTTAATATCACCACGTTTATTATTATTATTAATGCTGAAATTTAAGTACTAATAGACAGGTATATTAGTTAAAATATATACACATATAATTCTAAGTATTTTAAACAAATTATATGAACTCTAATTAATAAATATTTAAATATATTCAAAGTCTAAGTACTCCAACCAAAAGAATTCAGTTATTTAGTTTACGACTTTATGTCTACAATTTGTCGTTTGAATTTTATATTTGCCCTCACATAACATATAACATATAGGGCATGTTTGTTATTGTTGCTTAAATAATAATTTTCAGTATTTAAACAATATTACAGATATTTCCATATATTTTTTTACCCACACGTATTTCCACAAAACAACAATAATATTACTAGAATTTTCTTATCAAACGGGCCCTAATAACTTGGACTTCTAGAGAACCTTTTAGACATGAAGAGAGTTTAGCCTTATCATTACTATTAAAGGTGTTTGACAAAATGTCTGAGAGAAATTTGAAATTACTTCAATTATTTTCTTTTATATGTTTTGATCTATTCATGTACGGAGTAACGAGGGGTTTCCCTATTTTAATAGTCATAGATTACAAAATGAACATTTGGTGAATATATCTGTAAATTTCTGTAATTTGGTTTTTTTTTTTTTTTTTTTTTTTTGTTTTTTTGTTTTTTTGTTTCATGTTGTTATTAGTTCTTGAGATCAATGAGGGCTATGATTCCTAGGTATAACCTATTAAAAAAATAAACTGAATTCCTAGGCATTGATGTTGATCTTTTACTCAAATTTTGTTGCTTAATAATTTATAATCAAAATAATTGATAATCAAGTAGATAGTTTAGTAAATATACTTTTTTCATACTAATAAAATTTAATAAATTCAAAGAAAAAGTATGATTTCCCGTGCATTGCATGGGATTAGCGACTAGTTATGCTAATAAACATTCCAAACAATTCTATATGTATCTAAAAGTTGGAGCATAGCATTTCCAACAGCGGTTAAATTATCCACTCATTTCCAAGATTCTCTCTCTTATTTTTAACTCTCTTTTTTCTTATTAATTTCCCACTTGATATTATACTTTCTCCAACTTTTCCTCCCCATTTTACCTTTTCAGCTCCCCTCTACTATTTATTTTAATATCACTCTTCCTATAATTATTTTTGGCTTTTCTTATTCCTCTCCTTTTACTATAAATTTTAAATTCTCTATTTCATTCTATACATAGTTTTCCCACACACAAAAGGGTATTTCTCTCTCACAATTTTTTTTTTCATTTTTTGGTGGATTTTTTATTTTTATTTTTATTTTTCTTGCATTTCTACTTTAGGTTGATAAATTTTTGTATTATTTGGAACTCTATTTTGGGTTGATGTAATTAAGTTGCTATTTTTTTTTCCTTCTCTTTGATTTCAAAGATAGTGTATAAGAATATAATGTTTCTTTATTATGTAACATAACATGACTTGGAAAATTTTGTTTTTACTACAATATTTTTTATTTTTACTTTTTTTCTTCTCGTATTATTTTCTATAAATTTCTTATTATTCTCTCTCACATTCTCTCTTAAAAAGTGGTTATTCTCTTTCTATCTCTTCATTTTTATTCTTTCTTGCAACTCTACTTTATATTGATGAATCATTGTGATTTTTAAAACTCTATTTTGTGATCATACGTTTTGGTGTATTATTTTTTAGTTTCCCATCACAAGTAGTATCTCTCTCTCTCTCAAAGTTTTGGTTTGATTTTTGTTTGAGTTTATATCAAAATATAATCTTGGCTATGCTAATAATAGACTAGCATTCGGTCTATTTTGGTCCACTTCATCAATTTGGTTTGGTTTGGCCTACATCAGTCCACTTCAATCAATTTTGGTCTAATTCAATTTACTTCGCTCCACTTCAATTCAATTATGTCCATTTAGTCTACTTCAGTCTAGTTAGTTCATTTTGGTCCATTCAGGCTACTTTAGTCCATTCAGTCATGTTCAGTCTATTTTGTGTAATTCGGTCTACATCGGTCCAATTTGGCCCATTCAGTCCATTCAATCCACTTTGATCTATTCGGTCCAATTTAGTTCATATGGTCCACTTAGGTATATTCGGTCCATTCGGTCCACTTAGGTCTATTCGGTCCGATTAGATTTATTTGGTCAACTTCGGTCCATTTGGTCCATTTTAGATCACTTTGGTCTAATTCGGCGTACCTACTTAAGAATGACAAA
Organism: Quercus suber; assembly: GCF_002906115.3. Classification (NCBI taxonomy): domain Eukaryota; kingdom Viridiplantae; phylum Streptophyta; class Magnoliopsida; order Fagales; family Fagaceae; genus Quercus; species Quercus suber. The sequence continues at coordinate 115,854 of NW_027069961.1, read as the reverse complement.
ATATAAGTTTGGGTTGAGAGTACTATTAATTATTTGAATAATATTAATTGCAATTATATGATAAGTTTTGGTTATCATAATAATCTCCTTAAGAAAATGAGAATTTGAATAATAACTTTGAAACTTAAAAATTTTAATTGTATCAAAAGAAATTAGGAAAATATAATGCATAATAAAAATATTTAGAAGAATATGGATCATTTCATAAAAGAATAATATCAATAAAAAACATAAAAAATGATAAAGTTATATATTTGTAAAAATAGATTGATGAAAATTACTTTTTGAAATTGTTTAAACAAATGAGAAACTTCCCTAAAGATTAGATTTGTATATTCATAGTCTCAAGGTTTAGAAAGACTTTCACTTAAATTTAGCCAGATCGAAGTGGACTGAAATGCTATGTTAATGTGGCTCAACAAAAATGTAGCAATAATAAATGCTATACTAATGATTTTAGATATTACGAGTTTGATATCTATACTTAAAAAAAAAAAAAAAATTTTGGATTTAGAATAGGCACTCTCAACCTAAGCATGTCTTTTGCCTATATGTAAGTGCACTAAAATGAATCAAAGTGGACCAAAATGGACTGAATGGAACGAAGTAGACCGAATGGATAAAATAGGACTAAAGTGGACTGAATAGAACAGAGTGGACCAATGTGGAACGAATAGGACTGAAGGTGACCAAAATGGACCGAATAAGAATGAATGAACAGATTAGGACCAAAGTGGACATAATGGATCGAATAGGAACAAATAGGACTACATCGAACTACATAGGACCATAATGGACGAATATGACCAATATTGATTGAATAGGATTGAAGCGGACATAATAGACCAAATATGACCAATGTGGACCTAATAGGACTAAAGTAGATAGAATAGGACCGAAGAGGGTATAATGAATCGTAGTGGACCAAATAGGACTTTTGAATATTTATAATTTTTATTGCATTTTTAAAGCTCATATTTCTAATTTCTAATGTTTATTTTGTTTGTATTTTTTAACTCAAAACTAAAGATTTTAGCCCAAATATAAAAAAACTTCATACTTTTTAACCCAAAAATTAAATTTTTTTTTTTTGAGCTAAACTTGAAAATGCAACCTGCACAAAGAATCAATTTAGGCCCAATTAGTCCAAAATGGACCAAAGGGGACCAAAATTGACTGAGTGAATTAAAGTGGATTGAAGAAAACCTAATTGGACTGAATGAGACTGAAGTAGATCTAATTGTACCAAATAGCATTTGTTTAATTTTTAGGGAGAAATTATTTTTAATAAATTTTAGAGAACAAATTATACATTATATTATAATTACAAAATAATTATTTATTTCCATGCATCGTATGGGTCTGCGATTAGTGATATATAAAACCCAAAAAGCAGCACCGTTCATCAACAAATCCAAAGAAAAAATCGATAATCTCCCAATAAAAAAAACCAAGAACCCAATAAATCTTGATGCAGTGATATGCTTAGCTCTTGATGCTGTCTTTACCACGAAACTTCAGGTGACGCAGCCAGAGATCTAATATGCCAACAGAGTCTAGAAGGCCACCGCAATTAGACAGAAGCCACCAGAGCCACTGTCAACGTGATCCATTGTGACTTTGTGAGTGGGTAGCATTAATTTTCAGGAGTTCTCCTAGGTGTATTTGATAATTCATAAGCCTGAAACTAAACCTGACGATTTCATTTCAGTATGCTTCTATCTTTCTCTTTCTATGTGCTTTTGTGTTTGCTTAATTTTTTCTTTTCTTTGTTCTTTGCATTATTTTGTGGGTGTTGAAATTTCTTGAAAAACCAGTAAGTTTATTTTGGCGTTAAGTTTTATTGTTAAAGTCAATTTGTCATACACGGCGGGGATCCTACTACGGTGAGGCAATAGCATACATGGGTTGGGGTTAATGGCAACTAGGTGCTTGTGCTTGAGAGAGATGAGATGGTGGCCTCATCACCTTACGGTGATATCGTGCATGCATTGCTTGCACTACTTGTGAAAGTGAGGGAGTCTGTATAAAGTTGCTACCAATCATTGAGATTTCTTAAAGATGTTTGTTACATGAGTTTTAAAAAAGTGGTTTTTCCTAAGTGTGTTTCCTCTAAGCCTGTACTAGATAAAACCATGTTTTTAACCAAAAAAAGAAGAGGAAAGATCCAGGGTTCGATTATGAGTAGGGAATGTGTAAAGTACTCAACCGGTTTGAAAATAAAATCAAATACAAAGATAAATGATAAATTAAGTATTAGCAATATTGAGATCTCTTGAAGGTTATACATTCCAAACACCAATGCAGAGAGTACTAGTAACCATGACATTTACTCAAGACCACCACACCACCACCACCACCACCCCCACCAAAAAAAAAGAACTAGCAAATACTATTATATGCGTTTGTCTGCCATTTCTTCACATATTTTTCCCACACAAATGCTTTTCTGGCCCTTCGCAGATAGTTGTAGTCTTGAGCTTGTCGTGAAAGAAGATGTAACATTAGAGATGAAGAAAAGGCTATCTGCTGTAAAGGTGACTGGCCGAAAATCAAACAAAAGGTCAGCGATAATTAGGGAGAGAATTGTTACATAATCATACACTTAAACCTGCTCAAAGCTTTGTAGCTCAATTGGCGCCTTCTGATGTTTTCAACAGAGACATCCAAGATTCAAATCCCTTTCTTGCATTGTATCAATCAAATTATAAAAAAACCATACACTTGAAACCCATTTGAGAAGAAGGCATGCCATTAACAACAATTTCGTTTTTCATGTACCTTTAGTCCTGATACTCACTTATGCCCCATATGTAGGACATTTTCCAACATTCTGGTACTAATCATGTATGCAAAATAATGTTCAAGGCTTAGGCTTGTAATTACAAGAAAAGAAGGCCCAACAAGAGAAAAAAGAGCCTGTTAAATTAGCCAAGAAGACTGCCTATGAACCACACGAGTTTCTAGACATAAAGCTTGAAACCCCTTGAAGAGTAGGCAAGTCATCCTTGGCTACCAAACTAGACTCTTATCCTCATGTTAGATCTCTCTTCTTCTCAAATGATACTTCATAATCCTAATGGATGCTGCAATATAACATCTTAGAGTCTCTATTTATAGGAAGTGCAAGAATCGAAGTTGGACCACTACCTAATTTTATATCCCTCTGACTAAATTGCCTAGTACTTATCTTGGTCTTACATTTCTCCTTCCATTTGTCAATTGCATCAATTAGCTGACCATAATGGAATATATTCTACACAAAGAAGGAAAGCTGTAGAAGGCTTCTATCTGAAACTTTGGTTAGGCAGCAACTTGCAAAAATTCAATCTGTTTGCACCTTTTGTACTTCAAAGGAAATATAGTTGTGACAGTTAAAGATTTGCCTGCCTGGATTGGAATAATTAATATTATGCTGCTCAATTACATGTTATTATGGTGAAACAAATACACACCCAAAAGAGATGGAATGAGGTTCTACTTATTTTGGTATAATTAATATTGCGTTGCACGCCATTATTGTGAAATTTAAAGCATTAATTTTTAGGGGCAATATGGACTCAATAGTTAGCTTGTCTCAGCTTACCTTCAAGAAAAAAGAAAGAGATTTAAAAAAAAATAAATGGTAAATGTTTTCATACCCCAAACTATGTTATTCCGATTTTCTTTCTCTCTCTATAGAGAATGCTGAGATTTGTCAGTGGAAGTTTTGTCACAATTATAAAGTCTGCATACATGAATAGAATAGACCAAATTCTATATGACATGTATAGTTGAGCTCAACATATATACTCCAAATTCTGTATGACATATATAGTTGAGCTCAACATATATGCTCAAATAAAGTAATTAAAGAAGTTCTTCATTAAAGAGATTCTTGTTGATGCTTAGAACACTTTATACACTTTTGACAAGAATTTAGACCCCTTAAACAACCAGATTGCGTAGCCTAGATTAATTAGCCAAGTTGTTACTTAGTCAAATTAAGCAATTCTAGGTTAAAACAATCAAATAATCATATCAAGAATAATAATGCAGCAGAAAATAAATGAACACAAGATATGATCACCCAGGAAACTACACGGTAAAAACCTGGAGAGGATTTGACCCACCGATCCTCAAGGCATAACAGAATTCACTATGAAAGAATTGAAGTTCTTACAAAAGGACTACAAGCTCCCCGCTCGACTTCCTAATGCTACCCACCAGTAGAACTTCCTGACACGACCACGCGCAGGCTCCGAATCCACGGACTACTTCTTTCTTGAATTCCTCAATCAGCTACAAGCTCCCCGCTTGCTTTTCTTTTAAGTTCCAATGGTTGCAACAGTAATGATCTTCAAGATGTTGAAATCATCTCTACCATGAAAACCCTAAGTTTTGTGTAAAGGAAAGCTCCTCAAAGATCTCACA